>NC_044503.1:2526207-2546207 GCF_902362185.1 Chanos chanos | reverse complement strand
TAATCTCCGTAACTGCTATGCGTTTAATGCAATGTTTATCCATAATTCCTAAAAGTCCAAACGAGAAAAGTGTACACCAGTCAGATTTGAAGTGTACCGCGCTGTCCGCGGCAGAGGAAAGGGGAGGGGCTTCCACGCGCCTCAGTGCGAAACAGGTGGAAAACTGACAGATCCTCAAACTGAACGGTGAGATACCGGCGTCGGCAAGGTAGGTGTGCATCCCGTTACTTCAGCAGAGGGACATTCGTGTAGAAGACGTATAGAAAATACGTTCGTAACTTCGCTGGAAATTTACTGTTAAAGTGGTTTCAAGTTAAGTTCACGTGCATTTAAACATGACTCTCATAAATGCGCACTTCCACTTGACATGTTACTTGTTTTTCTTCGCTTAATTCAGACATATTTAAATATTTGTAAATTATGTCAAGTTATTCTACTGACCTAAAACAGCGCAAAGTCGAAGGTTCGACGTGTTAACACCTTTTTACAGTGGGCCATATACTGCCCGCTGAAGATGTAAACGGAATCCCTTTAAGGATCGCTTTTAAACTCTGCTCGCGCTTTTTACGTGTTACGATGCAATAACGTTAACTTGCTTAAATAGATGACGAAATACATTATGGTAAGGTAGACGCATTCGCGTTTTTTATTCTCGTGTTTTGACAGTCACTGTCATGTAAAACAATGAAAAGTTTATGAAAGCCACATAACCGACATGTCTAAGTTGTGTCTGTCAAGCACGCCACCTATGCTTCCCATTAGGCTTCTTGTAAATAATTGTGTATGCGTTGTCAGTAGTAATCGACAGGCCCAATCGATTCTCTTTTGTGTAGCCGATTTTTCAAAGGAAGCTCTTATGTAAAATATACCAATAAGAGATCCCACATGCTTCGCGAAACATCCCAGTATTTGGAATAAAAAAATGCAGAAAGTGATAAGATTTTATGCTTAAAATGTTGCAGTTCGTACCTTGAGGATGCTAAAAGTAGGCATGTAATTAGAATGTAGGTAAATATAAAATTTGTTCAGCAACTTGTCTTCAGTCGTTATAGCAACTGTTAATATAACTTGACAACCACAGCGTTCGCGGAGCCGTATTGTTTCCATGTCAGACAGCGTTTAGTGTCTTTGATCTCGCCGCTTTTTCATTTTAATTTAGACCAAGAAGCGTCGTATCTGTCAGGTAACACTGCTGTGCCTGTCATAGGCTACATTTTGTATTTACCAAACTTCGTCTTCCTAAACTTGTCAAACTTTAGCGTACTCCAGGCAACGTGGCTTTATCATGCCTCCGTCTTATTTTGGTGTTGTTGACTTCCATCTGTTACTTATGACACGCTTATAAATGCCACTGTTTCACTCAGTTTGAAACAAAAGCAGCGGGATGACAAACACTGTGTTGACGGCTGATTTGTTTGATTTGTCAGGTGATCTCTCTGACAGACACCAGCTCCTACTCTGGACCAGCTTTTCCGCCCAGGCCCCGTGGTTTTCCCTACCGGAGGTCCCGGGACAAATCCCAGCGTTCGGATGCATTTGTCACTGGATACCATGAACATGGTGGACGACGGCTGTCTCTCACCCAGCAGCTTTCATGAGATGGTGAAAGTAGGAGGCGGGGCGGGGGGCACTCGCGTCCACAGCATTGACGTCATCTTGGGCTTCAGCAAGGACCAGGATCCCCTTCTCAACCCCCCTGGACATGCCACAGCCCCAAAGGTTGGAGTGGACAGTCTGGGGGACTCAGGGAAGCAGAACCAGCAGTCCCATCACTATGGACACCTTTCCTCTCTCAGAGACACCCCAGACCACCCCTCATTTCATGGTGAGTCAACCCTTCGTGGTGAGGGACCAGTTCGAAAGCAGGTCTTTAGGGGTCACACTGGACCAGTTCGAAAGCAGGTCTTTAGGGGTCACACTGGACCAGTTCGACAGCAGGTCTTTAGGGGTCACACTGGACCAGTTTGAGAGCAGGTCTTTAGGGGTCACACTGGACCAGTTCGAGAGCAGGTCTTTAGGGGTCACACTGGACCAGTTCGAGAGCAGGTCTTTAGGGGTCACACTGGACCAGTTCGAGAGCAGGTCTTTAGGGGTCACACTGGACCAGTTCGAAAGCAGGTCTTTGGGGGTCACACTGGACCAGTTCGAAAGCAGGTCTTTAGGGGTCACACTGGACCAGTTCGACAGCAGGTCTTTAGGGGTCACACTGGACCAGTTCGAGAGCAGGTCTTTAGGGGTCACACTGGACCAGTTTGAGAGGAGGTCTTGAGGGGTCACACTGGACCAGTTCGAGAGCAGGTCTTTAGGGGTCACACTGGACCAGTTCGAGAGCAGGTCTTTTGGGGTCACACTGGACCAGTTTGAGAGCAGGTCTTGAGGGGTCACACTGGACCAGTTTGAGAGCAGGTCTTTAGGGGTCACACTGGACCAGTTCGAAAACAGGTCTTTAGGGGTCACACTGGACCAGTTCGAGAGCAGGTCTTTAGGGCTCACACTGAACATCAGCCTCATCGCCTGGTTAAAAAAAAAAAGGGTTTCTGAAACCTCACACGTGAAGACAGCTGAGGTACAAAGACCCTTCAAAGGATTTTTGAGGCATCGTAAGAGGTTTCCTGGAAATGCTTTTGTGTGCTTTTCCAATTTCAATGTTTTATGAGTTCTTGAGCACCCAAATCTGCATTAAAGCCAGTTCTTCTGAGCACACAGGACATTCACAAGTGTTAGGTAAACTGTAGGAGTGTTAGTGCAGCCCACACTGACACAGATGGAATGTACAAAAACTTTTTACAGTGTTAATATAAATTAACACTAACCAGAGTAAAAAAATGTATGAAAGCACTCTACTGAACAGCTCCCTAAACAGCACCATACACTGTAACACTGTGGGTGTTAATGAATGAACAATGACTCTGAAAATACGCTGGGAAAACAGCGCTCACTAATTTGCGCTCCAGATGTTTTGTGAAAACACTAAAAAGTGTTTAAAGCTCAGATTGCGATTGAAGAAGCAGATTCTTTCTACTGTGAAGACATGAACAGGGTGGAAAAATTCCTGTCTGTGTTGAGTTAGTGTTGGTCTGGGTTCGGAGCTGTGGACAACTTTGGATTTGTTCTCTGTTTGCATTGAAGGCTGAGCCAGGCGGAGTGCGCCGGCCTCAGAGCGGAACTACGATCGTGCGTCGACCGAAAACTCATTCTTGGTCAAGACGTTTTTTGACAGCTTAGGGGTGAGGGCGCTTCTTCCCAAAATGACATTTGACCTTTGACGTCTGCACAGTGATTGTACTCGCTGATTTAGGAGTTCAGACAAATGTAGGTTTTAAATGTAGGCTCTAATTGTTTAGACAGTTTCACTGCATCAGTAAATTTCGATTGTATTTATATACCCAATGCTTAAAAGAAAATCTCCATGTACAAATGGTTTTAGAAGCAGTGGCCTTTTGCCTGAGCATACACATGCATATTTTCAGTAGGTCTGGACATCCAGTCATGCCACATGAAGAGCGGTTAATTCTCCAAATGAATTTGTGAAGGGACTTGTCCCAAATCCCTTCCCCTTGCGGAATTCCCCTAATCTTCTCCTAAACGTAAACGAGATTTCGCAGTGATGCGTACGGACGCCCCCCCCCCCCTTTTTTTTCTCTCTGAATCAAAATTCTCATTGGAGTTTAATCGGCGTGACCTCCCTCACCCTCGTAGAGAGAATCAGCCGCACGGCTCATACTGGTTTAGAGGAGCTGCAGTGTTTGTGCACTGGGAGACAGCGTGTGTCTCCAGTGTGGGAGAATGAAAGCGAAGAGAACTGAACACAAAATGAAATCCAGTTATATCACAGTGTTCGGTTTGCCTGAAATGGCCAGCTTTATCTGCACGCTTTTGAGTTGGTTTCTTTTTTTTTTTTCTTTTCTTTTCTTTCTTTTTTCTTTTTTTTTTTTTTTTTTACTGATGGATGGGTTTCTGACAGGCCGAGGGCAGTTCTCTGACCCGGATACGACCTTTGCGTTGTGTTAGCTCAGTCTGTGCCACATGCACTTAGTAGCAACAGGACAAACGGACCCCAAAAATCTCGCTCCTGTCTCGTAATTAAGGACTCACTTTCTTTGCGTTAGTGTCACCGGAACAGTCCTGGCGTTGAGTGAAGGAGTGCCCAGTAAACCTAAAGCTACGTCATCCCAGTTATCACACTGGGTAGCTGCTGCTGTAAAATGAGAACCATGATGACACTTCACATGCATTTCATCTCTTTTAACTGTAGATCTGTTTCACGTGTGAAGGAATGTTTGCCATTGGGCCGAGTGGTGCATGTATGCATGTTTGCACCGTGTTCTACCAGTTAGAGATCGAACAGCTGCTCTGATTTTTTGAGTTATAGCACTTGTCTTGTCACCTTTCTTCCACAACTGTCTAGACGTTGAGCTGAAATGCTGTACACAGCACGGCGGTTGTGACAGGTAGCCGTTGAATTTTATCACTGGGCCTAATTTAAACAGATCGGCCCATAGAGGGGGTCCCGTTTCATTTTTGTTGTTGTTGTTGTTGTTTTTTTTCTGACCCTGCTGTAGTTGCAGAGTTTGTTGGGTTGAGACGTGACCATCTTCCTGGAAATGCTGATCTTGACTTTTCAGGATGGCGTAGAACCAGATGAGCCCTGTAGGTGGATTAGAATGGTGGGTCACGGGTGGGCTGAGGGCGGGGGGGGTGGGTGGGGGGTGTTCTGTGAAGGAGCTGTCAAGGGAATTATCCACCTGCATCTGTCTCTGTTTGGATTAACCCTGAGGGAAAAACTCCGGTGAAAGGCTGAGGAACTCCGCTTTGACAAGCGACAACTGCACTTCACCACACACAGGCCTGGCCGCAGAGGCCTCGATACCAAGTCACGAGACACACTGAGGTCCCCAGTAATGTTACAGATTTCACAGAGTTAAACCGTGAACAGGTTTTGCTCTTTGATTATCGGTTTCTTCCTATTTCAGATAAAGGGAGTTTTTCTTCACTTTAGGCTTGTCCTTTGGGTGACTTAGGCCTGAAAACCTGTAACCCTGTGTTGTTTCTGTGTTTATTGTAAAAAAAAGAAAGCTCTATGTGAAGGAAACGGAATGAAAAGTTTGACTGAATGTGGTAGCACGCTGCTACCTCATTACTGTGGTGTGCCATCATGTTGTGACATTGGTTTGAAAAATAAATATTACGGTTGAAAACAAAGCTTGTTTCCAACGCATTGTGTTGACGTATGCACGTCTGGTCTAATTTTCTTTTTCTTTCTCTCTTTCTTTTCTTCTTCTTTTTTTTTTTAAATTTGGGTCCATTTTTTTCAAGACACCGAAATGTTCTCAAACAAGTGCGAGAGTGACCTGGGCGACCTTCGGAAAACCGTGGAGAGTGAGGGGAAGTCCCCGGAGCCGACGGACGAGGATCAGCCGAAGAAGAAGCACCGTCGTAACCGAACAACCTTCACCACCTACCAGCTCCACGAGCTGGAGAGGGCTTTTGAGAAGTCCCATTACCCTGACGTGTACAGCCGAGAGGAACTGGCCATGAAAGTCAACCTCCCAGAGGTCCGAGTTCAGGTGAGTGTCCTCAGGGCTCAGGTGTAGACTGTAGTTTGAGTCCTTTTTTAGTAAGTTTGGACATCAACAAAAATTAATAAATTGATTAGCGGTTTTAATTTAAAAATGACTAAAAAATGTATATTTTTCTTCCTATGTACTGGGCTGGCAAGTTTGATAAAAGACTGGACTCATTCCTCTCTCTCTGATTGCTGAAAAACTGTCAGTCAAATTCAGGAACCAATCAGCAGATTGCCAGCAGGGTTTCAGCACTCAGTGAGGTTTTTGGAACTTCCCTGCATGGTCCTCTACAGAATAATCTGGAGGGACAGGATATATAATTAAATAATATATATTAAAGACACAAACACACACAACCACAGATAGATAGATAGATAGATAGATAGACAGATAGATAGATAGATAGATAGATAGATAGATAGATAGATAGATAGATAGATAGATAGATAGACAGATAGATAGATAGATAGATAGATAGATAGATAGATAGATAGATAGATAGATAGATAGATAGTTAGATTCGATGAGAACCATGTTTTGACTAGAATGCATTTCCAAAAAAGCAGTAATTTAATCTGTAATTCGGTGGTGCTGTGCTGGTGTAATTCAAAGCTTTGCACTGTGAGTGACCATAAAACACAGACGTTACTGAACCATGATGGGATGCATTATTAGTTATACATTCTGAAAGATGAATGCTCTCTAGAATTCCAGGGAACCTAACCAGTGCACAGGGCCCATTATCATGTGTTGATTCCAAACGAAACTGAACATTCTATTGGCTCATGCTCCATTCTGACATTCCGCCGAGCACTGAGATTCCCTTGAGTGCTTTACGACGTCACGGACCTCTCCGCCCCTGTCCCATCCCCTCAGGTTTGGTTCCAGAACCGTCGAGCCAAGTGGCGACGGCAGGAGAAGATGGACGCGAACACCATGAAGCTTCACGACTCGCCCATGCTGTCGTTCAACCGGCCGCCCATGCACGCCAACATGGGCCCCATGGCCAACTCGCTGCCCCTTGACCCCTGGCTGCCCTCTCCGCTGTCCAGCACCACTCCCGTCCACAGCATCCCCGGGTTCATGGGTCCAACCCAAGGTCTGCAGACGGGATACCCGAGCCACGGATTCCTCAACACCCCGCAGCCAATGGCGCAGCCGATGCAGCCGATGGCCCCTCCCCCTTACCAGTGTCCCCCAGGCCTCACTGATAAATACCCTCTGGAAGACGTGGATCAGCGTAGCTCCAGCATTGCCTCTCTGAGGATGAAAGCCAAGGAACACATTCAGTCTATGGATAAAACCTGGCAACCGATGTGATGGGTGCCAGCCCCTCCCTCATTGACGGCAAATCCTCCCCCCCTCCTCCTCCCAGGTGGTGTGTCCAACTGGAATGGTTGGGCGGGGTTTGGGATGAGTGAAAGCACAGGCAGGCGAGATGAGAGGTGCTGTGTGTTTGTTTTAATCCAACTGACAGTTTTTTTTGTTTATTTGTTTGTTTGGTTGTTTTTTTTTTTACTCTTTGTCCTTTTGGTCCAAGGTCTGGGTGCTACTGCTGTTCATTTGGATGGTGAAATACGATGAAGATGATGAAATATGAATAAGAAACGATCTGACGTGTCTTTAAACTCCAGGAAAATTACAGACAGACATTTTTGCCGGAGGATCTGATGGTCAGAGGTGACAGAGGGGCAAGTTTGGAATAAAAATAAAACAGGCATTAAAGACTAATTTTTTATTGTTGGTAAAAATGATTTTTTTTTTGCTTTTTTTTTTTAAATGGTCTATAGTCTTCCTATGGGATCCTCTGTGTTCATCAAAAGGAACTAGAAGGATTTCTCACTTCTGTTCTTCTTCATCTCATCTCATCTCATCTCATCTCACTTTTGCAATATCATGATGAAACTGAGGCAGGAAAAAATGTCCAGCCACTGTCGTTCATGGTCAAGGTGAGCCCCGCCCTTTCCCCCAGGCCTCCCTCTGTCATCTGGGGGTGGGGGGGGGGGGGGGGGGGGGGGTAAATATGCAGGAAAGAGGACACGGGCTATGAAAGACTGTTAGACTTTTGAAACAGTGCTTCAATACAACACTTTTCACAGCAAATGTAAAAAAAAAAAATGTTTAAGGGCTCAGTTTTTTTTTTTTTAATTTGGGATTACAAACCTTTTTGTAAATGTTCAGTTAATCCATTCTGACAAAGATAAATGCAATTACGCGTACATGACTTGTATGTGTTGTGGTCTTCTAAGGGTCACTGTGTTTGTAATAATTCAGAGACAACTGGACAAGGAAAGTGCCAGAAAGCAGCTCACAGATTTGGTGTGTGTAAGATTCAGATCACAGATTTGGTGTGTGTAAGATTCAGATCACAGATTTGGTGTGTGTAAGATTCAGATCACAGATTTGGTGTGTGTAAGATTCAGATCACAGATTTGGTGTGTGTAAGATTCAGATCACAGATTTGGTGTGTGTAAGAGTCAGATCACAGATTTGGTGTGTGTAAGATTCAGATCACTGTTGCTTGTCCTACTTCTCGCACAGAAAACGGAAGTGCTGTCCCATTTCTAGTATCCCAGACACGGACAAAAAACAGAGAGAGAAAGAGAGGGAGAGAGAGAGAGAGAGAGAGGGTGTATCACTGTGTGTGTGTGAACGTATTACGGGTTTTTCTCTTTTCCCAGTAGCTCATGTTGTAGAGATATGACTGGCCAAACTGGGATAGTATGAGGAGCCTGAATGTCTCTGAGTGTGTCTCTGTCTGTCTGTCTGCCTGTCTGTCTGTCCAGAGGGAGCGCGTTTTTTTCTTTTAGTTGTTTTTTTTTTCCCCCAGTCAGTTTTAACTACAAAAACCCATCGGGACACTTTGAAAAATCAAAAACAAAAACTAAACCACAAAATTAAAAACAAAAAAAAAAAAAGAAAATTAGTGAACAGTGGCTGTGATGTCTTTTGTGGGGTCTGTTCCTGGGCTTCAGTAATGTGAAGTAATGAGCTCTGTACAAAAACAGGAGAAAACAGTCGCTTTTTCAAATTGGACATAGAATGACCTGTGGCAACAGGATGGAAAAATACCAAATATTTGCAGCTCCTCTCTCTCTCTCTGTCTCTCTCTCTCTGTCTCTCTCTCTCTCTCTCTCTGTCTCTCTCTCTCTGTGTCTCTCTCTCTGTCTCTGTGTGTGGTGTGTGTGTATGTGTGTGTGTGGTGTGTGTGTATGTGTGTGTGTGTGTGTGTGTGTGTGTAGGCTGGCCTGTTCAGGAGATTTTGGCAGCGTGCTCTGCCCAGCACATTTGGTCCTCCTGCACAACTTTACCTGGAACAAATCCTAATTAACTGACTTACTGTAATTAAGTCATACTCCAAACTAAATCTGAGCAAAACCTTTTCTCAGACAAACCCACCAGCCAATGCACACACACACACACACACACACACAACTGGCATCCTCGCCAACCTTGCTCTCCACTTTATCCTTCTGATGGGCTTCAACTGGGAAGTGAAGGAGGGGACTTCCAGGTGACAGGCCAAAGTTCTACTGACTTCAAACAAAGCTGAACATTCTACTGGGCTTTCACTCGTGTTCTAGAACTTCCCTTATGACATCATAATCCTTGTCGTTATGTTACAGTCCTGCTGTTTGGTACAGACCCAGTGTTGTCATTACTCCAAGTTATTTTAGGATAACTAATCTAGAAGCTTCTGAATAACACAGCGCGGCAAAAGCAAGCACTGTAGGCATTTGGTGCGAGTCTGTGACCATTATGTGTGTATGTGTTTGTATACACCTCAAACTGTTTTTTTTTTCAGAGTTAAAGTATCAAACTCCCTAAACAAGTGGAAAACTGTAAACTTAATCCTCACCTATACCTTACGTCAACTGTAAACCTTAATCCCTCAATCAAAGTTCAACAGACTCACCCTCTGCCTTCCTGCCCTACAACCACTCTGTGTGTGTGTGTGAGTGTGTGTGTGTGTGTGAGTGTGTGTGTGTGTATGTGGGTGTGTGAGGAGTTATTGAGGAGGTGCTGAGTTGTCTGCTCTATCAGCTTGTTCCTCTCTCTTTATTCATATCGGTTCATCCGCCCTCATTTGCTTTGTAAAAGGTTCCACGGGGAGAGAAAAAAAAAGGGTCAGCGTATGAATCAGTAGCCTGCTGCACCACCACCTCATCTGTGCAATTACGCAAAAAACAAAAAACAAAAGAAAAAGAGCTGTATGATTTGTATGTGTTATCCTTTGTAATATATGAATTGTACGGGTCCATTTTTGTCATTATTGTTTTTAATACAGTATTTGGAAGAGGCATTGCTTTTCTTTAATCTCCACGTATCCTGTATGTTTCATTCTTATATTCGAGACATATTTATTAGTCCTGTGTCAGAACCTGTGTAGAAGTATTGTGTCGACTTGTTTGGAGGGGTGGAGTAATTTAGGGTCTTGGTTACGGAAATGGATATTATTTTATTTATATACATTTTTTTTAATATAAATTTCCGTGTTCAAGAATATAAGATGTTATGAATTATTGCGACTAGAGAAAATGGACACCCCCCCCCCCCAACACAGAAAGTGCAATTTCCAGTGTAGGATCTTTGAAAGGAAAACTACAGTAGTCTGAGCTGTCAGGACTTTTGCGAACAGTGTTTAAAGTTCGCGAACGTGCTTCTGGAGAGAGCTGGTCTGACGACAGAGAACCGGCTCGCTAAGGAAAATGTCGTTAAACGCTTAGCTCTCACAAAAACGACCCAACGGCAAGTTTTAGAAATATAACTGTAGTGAGCAGTGAGCACTAAGGAGAAGCCTTGTGTGAATATACATTCAGGAATCATCTCAGTTAGAGATTTATCAAAAGTTTCTTTCACTACAGACTGATGTACATATGCTTTTCTCTAGAACCTCGAGAGGTTTTTTTTTTTTTTTTTAGAATCCTTTTGGCAACTGATTAGTTTACAACAAGACAGGTGTTTGTTTGTTTGTTTGTTTGATTTTAAACAGAGACCATTACTTCTTGTTTTGTTTTGTTTTGTTTTTGTATTTTTTTTTCTTCCTTTTTTTTTTGTGGGGGGTTGGTTTGATTATTGATCACTGGAGCAAGGACAAGCCAAAGTTTAGATAGGACAAATGTACAGGGTAAAAAAAAAGAAAAGAGAAAAACCCAGGTAACTAATTAGTTCTCCTTTTTTTAAATGTGAATTTCCTTCATGTGTAGTCATCCAGCCATAGACATCCTCTGTGCTCTTGTTATTTTACTGTTTTCCTTTGATTTATTTGAAATGTTGACGTCCTCCTTCTGCAGAGAGAGAAAAAAAGAGACTATTCTTTGAATAAACAAATCTAGTTTGATAGAATCTGGTTTTGTCGGTTGCTTTTTGTTCTGCATGGGTGGTTGTTCTGAGGTTTTCACGGGACATGAAAAACAAGAATTAGCCCTTTCCATCCCCTACACTCTCTCCTTCTCTCCACCCCCCCCCCCTTCTCTTTCCCTCTCCTCCCCTCTCTCTCTCTCTCTCTCTCTCGCTCTCTCTCTTTCCCTCTCCTCCCCTCTCTCTCTCTCTCTCTCTCTCTCTCTCTCTTTTCCTCCCCTCCCCTCTCTCTCTCTTTTCCTCTCCTCTGACTGGTGGCCCAGTGCCAGCCCGTTAGGAAGATGAGGCTCCAATCAATCAGTCTCCCCTGTGGGGTGGGGGGGGTTCAGGGGCGAGGGGGGGCGGCAGGGAGTCGGGGGGTGGCGGTCTGCTCCACTCTAATTACCCCCTGGCGCTTCTGCTTTAGCACATGTTCCTGGCGGGTCTGTCCTACACGTTTGCTTTTACAGTGTGTGAACCGTCCTGGCAGACAGATGGGAACCCTCGAGAACCATCTGCAGACCCAACACAGGCTGGGAAAGAACCGTCTACATGCAAGTCCTGAAGTTATGGCAACAGCTCCCCCCCCCCCCTTCACATAAAGGTTTTAACCTCCTCTTGGTCCCATCAGGTCTCTTCAGTTGCTACTTCTGGGTTTTGTTACATTTGAACTGAATTTCATTTCTGCGTGCCTCCGTACTCTATTAAATACCAAAGTGATTTTATTAGCACTGTGGCGCAAACGCTATTCTGGGTGAAACTGGTGTTTGTGTCAACTTCCATTTATGTTAGTTTACCTAGCTAAGTCGCTTTGGATAAGAACAGCTGCTAATTAAATAAATATGAGCATGAATAAATGTAAAATCATGCACTGGAATCAGCGTTTCAGCTGTCAAGTGTTTCATTGCAGGCACCTGTTTGCACCTTCTGGTTCTCTATTTCTGAGTACAGTGACTCTGCAAAAAACAAACAAACAAACAAACAAAAAACCTGTCGTGCTCTTCAGATCACCTCCGTAAATCGGTTTTAGAGGCAACGAGCAACATGGTCGACAAATCACGCCGTTAGCATGAAGGAGCGCTAGCCAGACCACGCCAGCTGGGTTGAGTGTGTATATTCATAACCTTCATATTACTCACACACACACACACTCATCTCTCTCTCCAGAGTGAACCCACGTCCTCACAGAGCTGGTGAACTCTACAGCGTGGAGAGAGAGAGAGAGAGAGAGAGAGAGAGAGAGAGAGAGAGGGAGAGGAAGTATTAATGGAGGGGGGGGGGGGGGGAAGCTGGGCCGAGATGGGGGCTCATCCGGGGTAATGATGTAGAAAATCCCCCAATTAGAGCGTGTTCCCGAGGATGGAGGATGAGTTCCGAAAGCGGCTCTCTGACAGCTCGCGGATTACTGCCCGGCCCGGGACGCGGCCTGCCACTGATGGCTGAGCATGTTGGCACGGGGTAGCCAGGGTTCGGCGTAGGCATGCGTTCAGCTGCTCAGGCACAAAAAGAACCCATGGGAAAAAAAGGACCGGGCCCATCCCAGCCCTCATTCTGCCTTTTGTTTTGCTTGTTGGTTGGTCTTGCGGAGAAATATTTGACAATCTGTTTCTTTTTTTTTTGTTGTTGTTTTGCTTTGTTTTGTTTGATTTCACTCACGCTCGTAATCCAGGCCAGTCAGTATTTCATGTACAGAACTGACACCTATATTTTATGTCAGATGTTTCATTGGTGAAGCCAGTTTCACATGTAGCCACACCAAATTCTTTTGGGACATTCATAGCACTGATTAAGCACTAAAAAAATAGATACAGATATCCCATGAACACTTGTCAGCACTGTTACATCTATAGTACCTAAAGTCACAGTTCTGGGTTACAGTCTTAACAAAACAACACATTTCAGCTGAACATCAGCGTGATGTCATTCAGAGTTTCTCAGACAGTACCCCGACTGGGCCTTGAAGGGATGGTGCACTCTAAACTCTGACTTTACTTACCATTATCGCGAAAACTTACACAGATCAACCTGTGAGCAGCGGTCTTGTAAAGAAAAGATTAGATCTTCTTTTACTTTCTAAAAGCTTAGGAACAACAGGCTTTCTATTATCTATGAAGACAATGCAGAGCTGGTTCAAAACAGCTGATACACAATGCACCAACAATAATTTTTTATTCTTTTCTTTCTTTCTTTCTTTCTTTTATCCCAGCACCAATACGAAGAAATGAGCTCTTTCATCTCTTCAGTATGCCTTCTCATGAATAATGATTGCAAAAATATAGCACAGATGTCTTAAGTCACGCATAATCCTTGACCTCAGTTGCTAAGAAGATTGCCGTTGAGCATCACACTGTCTTCTCGTGCTATTTCAGAACCAGGACGATCGTAACTATGGACACATGTTCCTGAACCACATTTCCCCTTGTACTTTAGAACCTGCGCCCTCTGTGACCCCCCCCCCCTCCCCTCCCACCTCCCGCTGCTCGGGAAAAGTATGAATCCTCCCTGTGTTCCAGGAGACGGCTGGCCTCACTGTTCAAGAATCATGTTTATGTTTGGTGTCCTCGCGCCTCTAAATTTGATACATTATGGTTGATCAGGGAATATTGCATGAGTGGCAGTTAGAGAACACCAGATGACCGAGGGGAACTGATGGTAAACAACAACAAACGGTAAACAACAAACAGTAACAACAGCTACTGAGACACCGCGCATAGAGCTGCGGCTCATAGGAAAAATAGCACTTTATTTACTCTAAACGTTGCGGAGGGAAATCCCGTTTTTCTGAGTCATATTCCCGTTGTTAGAATAGAACGTAGCCTTTTTTCCCCCCAAAGGAATGAAAACTGTTGTAGCCGCTGCTGGGAAAAAGCATAGCTGACTGACCACTGAGATTACTAGAGCGCAAACGGGGTGAAAACTGGCTTACTCCATGAATCCCTCACTCACCAGCGCTCACAGACTTATTGTATTCATTAAGAACAATTAAGTCTCTAACGACTAATTAATTGCATAATCTATTATTTTGCTCCCCTGTACGTGGTCCCTAATGGGGCGCTGGCTGGAGTTAACAGGCAGGCTGGTAGGACGCGTTCCTCTCCGTGGATAATGAGTGAAGCCAGCGGAATGAATTGGGTTTGATTAAGAGAGCTTTTCAATGGGATACAGCTTTTTCGCATGACATAATTGGAGGTCAGAAAAGAGGGACTGGGAGGGGGGGGGGCGTGGGTTGGCGCCAGGTTTTTTTTTTTTTTTTTAGGTCTCTTTTCTTCTGGACTAGTGAAGAACACATCATGTGTCTCCGTAAACACCTCAGTAAGATATCAAACAGCAGATGTGAAAAATAAATAAATAAATAAATAAATAAATAAATACATGGAGCGCTAACATCGACTTGTGAAAGCAAATTGTACACCAAGAGCGATTTTGAAAACTGTTTGAAAGAGCTTCAAGTCAGTTTCGATCGCTTTTAGCTAATTTAGCAGAGCTACTATAAGCGGACTTAAAGAGCGTCGATCATATTTCAGAGACTTTCAGAATTTCTACCTTCTTTTATAACCTCAATTATTCCTGTCACCGTTCGACTGTGTTTTGCTTTGCGTGCATAAGGAGACCTACCGGCTAGCGCCAGCTGATACATCTAAAGCGACCAGTTCACTCAGTGTGCTGGTACAATCTTGTTTTGTTACATTCTAGAGTAGGTGTGCAAATCCGGTTACTCTGACGCCTCTGAAAATACTCAAAATATCCAAAAATAGCTGCATTCATTCATGCATCCATTCATTTTCGGGGACTGCCTGTGTTCATAACTGGATTATCTACTGTTAAAAATGATGTGTACTGTTTTTTTCCTCATCTGAATACACTGTAGTGATTTCTATTGCTACCTGCGAACCATCAACTCCACAGCGCCATCTAGAGTTAAGAATAGAGAAGCACAATTTGAGCTCGTCCAGTAAGCTGTTCAGGTGCGGTGCTGCTTCCTCAGGTAGTCAGTGCTGTTGTCATGAAACCGCTGAGGTCGATTGTTCCGGTACTTCATTAATAGCTGAACAGTAAGAATGATATTCAAACCACAAAACCACACGTCTAAACTCTGCCTAATACAAATTTCCGAATTCCAAACAGCACAAACGCATAAACATGAAACTAAAAGAAGTTACAAGGATTTCACAGTGAAAGGCAGAGGAAACTGATATCTGGGCTACTGGAGAGACATTGTAAGAGAATTCAGTTTTCACCCTTGTGGCTCGAACGTGTCAGTATAGGCAAGGTGACTCCAAAACTATAGATGGCGCTATTGATTTTACCCAATCTCAATTTCACGCAGTTGTGTGAATGGCGCCGAAGGAAATTGAAGGTGCGCTTCTCGTAGCTTCATCTTCAAAAACTACTGCCATGCGAAAATAGCGTGAACAGCCCCGACATTTTAGAGTGTTTTCGGGTGTCAGGAACGTTCCTGCCTTTGAATTATAAACGAGGCGCTTGGTGAAGTCTATTTTTTCGTCAAAATGGATATTTCTACACCTCCAGATGGTGAGAATTATACATAACGTATGAACCGCAGACCTAGTTGCTATCTGCTAACAAGAAGGCTAGTCCACAATCAACTTATGCTATGATTTTAACTGTTTGACAGATTGCACGTTTTGAGATGCTGGTTTCATTCACTTATAAGTCACAGTCGATCGCTAGTGCACACATGCTGTAGCTTCATAGCGACGCTAGGACTAAGTGAATAGTGTTATAAAATCGAGAGCTAACAGTATCAGCTAAGCTAGCCTACTATATCTTCTGTGGAGTCCAGTACAAACTGGTAGCAACTGTTATGTCCCAGTCACATCGCATTTCCCTTAAGCTTTACATGACTGATGACTGCTATTTAGTTTAGTTCTCATTTCCAAAGGGGCTTTTATTGTGTTTAAGACAATGAAGGGAACGTCTCCAGGCGATACAGAACTTTCACTTTGCCAAAAACTGCTCGCTTCAAAAGCCCACAATCTTTTAAGATGTCTTAAACTCATTCAGTTGTCCCGATCTCTCGTACATAAAATATACTCTTTATCATTGTCGTTCTTTGCTGAGCGTAGAAGAGTCATCAGGTAGTGTCTTCATTCTCTTGTTCTGTTTCTCAATCCACCCCTCCATTCATTCGTACTTTCATTTTGTCTCTTTATTTGTGTGTTTGACTCTTTCAAAGCAGTCTTCTCCTTTGTAATTGAAACAACTTTTCTTCTTTTTCTTTTTCTTCTTCTTCTTCTTCGTTGACGTGGTAGTATTAGTGGTGGTAACATTAATGATCTATATCTGGAATTTTCCGTCATCTCTGTGGATCTGACCATTTTCACATGTGGCGCTACACATTTATAGTGTATAGCGCTTTGTGCCTGTAACATTTGTTTTGTTTTGTTTTTTTTTTTCTCTCACAGACCAAGAGCTGCGTAATGTCATCGATAAGCTTGCTCAGTTCGTTGCTCGTAACGGACCAGAGTTTGAGAAGATGACCATGGAGAAGCAGAAGGACAACCCAAAGTTCTCCTTCCTGTTTGGAGGGGAATTCTTCGGCTATTACAAGTACAAACTCGCAATAGAGCAGCAACAGCGTACGTATGCTGTAAACCCCGACGAGATTTTTATTTTTGAACTGATAAACTGTGTATTTGTGGCTTGTGTAGTTGTATTGGTTCCTCATTTACTCTCTTGGACGTGTAAGGAAAGAGCTGAGTTGTCAATACACTTGTATGTTGAGGAGTTTTTCATTCCTTTGTCTCTGAGCAAAGATGCGTAACACTGCTTTGAACTGAAGGTATCCCTCTTTTCCTGTAGATTCTACCTCTCATGAGAGTGATGAGTATAAAATGGAAGGTATTTACTAGATTGATGCCTAGAAACATTATAAATATATTTATCCTACAACGTTTTGACTTTCATTTTTGCCTGGTATTTGTTTTTTGGTTTTTTTGGTTTTTGTTTTTTTTTTTTGGTTTGGTTGTTGGTTTTATTTTTATTTATTTATTTATTTGCATCAGCAATGCCTGAAGATGATCTTTTTTCTTTTTTTTTGTACGGAGATTTGTTTTGTATTGTTTGTAATTTTTTGCCTCATTTTTTCTTTAGGTGATGGGATAGCTGGCATTCCATTAGGTCATGTGATTCAAATGCAAGTGCTCCTGGTTAGGAAGGGTTTTTTTTTTTCTGTGGTCAGCCCATTGTGTTTCAGTGGGTTTAGCTTTATCAACACCCAGTCTTTAACCCATTGTGTTTCAGTGGGTTTAGCTTTATCAACACTCAGTCTTTAGCCCATTGTGTTTCAGTGGGTTTAGCTTTATCAACACTCAGTCTTTAGCCCATTGTGTTTCAGTGGGTTTAGCTTTATCAAGACTCAGTCTTTAACCCATTGTGTTTCAGTGGGTTTAGCTTTATCAACACTCAGTCTTTAAGCCCATTGTGTTTCAGTGGGTTTAGCTTTATCAACACTCAGTCTTTAACCCATTGTGTTTCAGTGGGTTTAGCTTTATCAACACTCAGTCTTTAGCCCATTGTGTTTCAGTGGGTTTAGCTTTATGAACACTCAGTCTTTAACCCATTGTGTTTCAGTGGGTTTAGCTTTATCAACACTCAGTCTTTAGCCCATTGTGTTTCAGTGGGTTTAGCTTTATCAACACTCAGTCTTTAGCCCATTGTGTTTCAGTGGGTTTAGCTTTATCAACACTCAGTCTTTAGCCCATTGTGTTTCAGTGGGTTTAGCTTTATGAACACTCAGTCTTTAACCCATTGTGTTTCAGTGGGTTTAGCTTTATCAACACCTAGTCTTTAGCCCATTGTGTTTCAGTGGGTTTAGCTTTATGAACACTCAGTCTTTAACCCATTGTGTTTCAGTGGGTTTAGCTTTATGAACACTCAGTCTTTAGCCCCACTGCTGCCTCTGAGAATAAATGGCACTCGTATTCCGTAATCTCATAATCCAGGCACAATTGAACTCAAATATGCATAATGTCATGGCTTGGCTGTGACGGTTCTTCACGGCGGTGTCTTATGGCAATCATATCAGTGATTTAAACCGTAGGTGACTTGAGTCAAACGCCTGTCGAATAGACTTTTATCTCAGTGTAGCGTAGTTTGTGTGACCACGCAAATGAGGCCACATTTATATGTCACTTTGCACTTTCTTTTGAAAAGCAGTCGTTTAATTGACCAAGTCCACTGGCAATTTTTAATTTTTATTTTTATTTTTTTTGATGAATGAAACTCTCTTTGGAGCAGTCAAATAACTATCTTAACCGGCATCGTCAGTTTTTTGGTTTTACGGTTGTTGGGATCTGTCTTTGCTTGCTGCTTGATTTGGTTGAAATTCAAAATTTCCCTTTCTATTCTATCCACGTTTTTTCTTTTTTTGTAAATCTGCTGCCCCAGGCCCTTTTTAAAGTGTAAAAACTGCTTTGGTTTTGTGCTGCTGATGCAGGGACAAGCAGGGAGAGTGAATCCTGCATGCATGATGTCAGATGCATGTCTTTTTTTATGCTTCTATACTGAATGACTGGCTATCCTTTAAAGAATGTCTGCTCATTTAAATTTACTTTCCCCAAAGTGCCTTGTCAAGTGTGTGTATAAGCATTTTACAATTTCTTTCCTTTCTTTTTTTCTTTTTTTTTTTTTTATTACCTTTAGTCTGAACTACTTCATATGAATATTCATCATAATTTGAGCTCTTTTAGGGGATGATGCTTAACAGGTTTGACAGTCATTTTACTAAATTCTGATTATTTGTGATATTGTAGTGATGTGTAAACCGCCTGGAAAGGAGGCTCCCGATGTCCCTCCACCAATGACCATGCTGCCTCCGCCCCCGATCCCGCCCACCACTCCATCTGTGGAGGAGCTTATTCAGCAAAGCCAGTGGAACCTTCAGCAGCAGGAGCAACACCTGCACAACCTCAGACAGGTACAACACACACCTGCACAACCTCAGACAGGTACAACACACACCTGCACAACCTCAGACAGGTACAACTCACACCTGCACAACCTCAGACAGGCACAACACACACCTGCACACCCTCAGACAGGTACAACACACATCTGCACAACCTCAGACAGGTACAACACACATCTGCACAACCTCAGACAGGTACAACACACACCTGCACAACCTCAGACAGGTACAACACACACCTGCACAACCTCAGACAGGTACAACACACACCTGCACAACCTCAGACAGGTACAACACACAGCTACACAACCTCAGACAGGTACAACACACACCTGCACAACCTCAGACAGGTACAACACATAGCTACACAACCTCAGACAGGTACAACACATAACTACACAACCTCAGACAGGTACAACACACACCTGCACAACCTCAGACAGGTACAACACACAGCTACACAACCTCAGACAGGTACAACTCACACCTGCACAACCTCAGACAAGCACAACACAACACATACACCTACACATCCATAGGCAGGTATGGCACACACCTGCACAACCTCAGACAGGTACGGCCCAACACATACACCTACACATCCACAGACAGGTATGACACACACCTACACAACCTCAGACAGGTACAACACATCACAGATCTCACAGCGGTAGGTGACTTGGTATGTTGTTGTTTTGATTGTTTTGATTGTTGTTGTTTTTGGATTACAGGAGCAGGTGACTGCGGCTATAGCTCTGGCCCTGGAGCAGCAGAGTCAGAAGCTGCTGGCGGAGACGCAGTTAGACATGGCCGAATTCGACAGTCTCCTCCAACCCATCATAGACACCTGCACTAAAGACGCCATCTCAGTAAGACCCTTACCAAATGACTGCCTCTGTTTTATATCTCAGTGCAAGACCCTTACCAAATGACTGCCTCTGTTTCATATCTCAGTGTAAGACCCTTACCAAATGACAGCCTCTGTTTCATATCTCAGTGTAAGACCCTTACCAAATGACTCCCTCTGTTTCATATCTCAGTGTAAGACCCTTACCAAATGACTGCCTCTGTTTCATATCTCAGTGTAACACCCTTACCAAATGACTGCCTCTGTTTCATATCTCAGTGTAACACCCTTACCAAATGACAGCCTCTGTTTCATA
>NC_044503.1:2496207-2523707 GCF_902362185.1 Chanos chanos | reverse complement strand
GTGGGACAGCTACCGCCACCAGAGGGCGACGTCAAGCCTGGACCACAGGGGGTGCCGCTGAGCTCACAACCTGGTAAAAATACTCTCTCACATGCTCTCTCTCTCTCTCTCTCTCTCTCACTCACTCTCACACACACACACACACTTAACTCTAATATTTGTGGTTTTAGTTGTCTTTTTTACTTGGGTTGCCTGTAGTTGAAATCTTTGAGCAACTCAGTCATATGATGTAATGCATCTCTTGACTCGTAATGGTTTTGAACATGTTTCTGTTTCATTTTTTTCTTATTTGAAGGGGAGCTGAAACCTCCCATGACCGGTCCTCCTCCAGGGGACTATGACAGCGCCAGTTCCCGACCACCGGACCCCCTGGCGGCTCCCAGTAATCCCAATGCCCCCTCTGACATTCCAGTTAGCAAACCAGGCTGGTACGACCCCCAGCACAACCTGCCTGCGTGGAACCCGTCTCAGCCTGTAAGAACCTCAGCCACAGTTTATTCCCTCTTTTATTTCTTGTTTGGTATACGAACAGTCAAGTTAAATCTGTTTGGTAATCACCATATTGTGTCTGAAGATGAGAGTGTTCTGTTTTTTAACTGAATGAAGTTTAATGTAGATTGAGCGGATTATTAGTTTAGTTAATGGGTTAAGGCCACTGTTACAGCCTTCGGTCCTCAGTTCTTGTCCCAGATACTCTTTGGTTCCTGGTCAGAAGACCAGATCTGCACACACACACACACACACACACACACACTCACGCATCTTACTCTCGCTTTGCTTTTTTCTTTAGCCTCCGTTTGACCCGACCCAGGCCCCGCCCCCCTGTCCGCCCTGGAACAGTCACGAGGGCATGTGGAACGAGCAGAGGGATCCTAACTGGACAGGGCCGCCCCGAGAGGGTGGGCCTTGGAGCAACCAATCAGAGCCTCCGCCTTCGTGGAGCGGGCAGTTCGACCAACCGCCGTGGAGTAACCAACCCGACCAGCCGCCCTGGGGGCAGAGGGAGCCCCCGTTCCGCATGCAGCGACCCCCCCATTTCAGAGGCCCCTTCCCTCCCCATCAGCAGCCCCCTCCCTTCAACCAGCCCCCCCCACCTCACAACTTCGGCCGTTTCCCTCCACGCTTCATGCAGGACGACTTTCCCCCCCGCCACCATTTCGAGCGGCCCCCGTACCCTCCCCATCGATTCGACTACCCGCAGGGAGACTTCCCCGGAGGTGAGTCTCACCACGCCCCCTGCTGGAGTACAGAGAACATTGCCTTGTTTCTTCTTTCATGTTTTTTTTTTTTTCTTTCTTTCTTTTTTTTTTTTGAAAGCGATAAAGAACATGTTTTGTTTTTGTGCGATGAGTTTGCGTGTTGTCTGTTAGCCCGTACAGCTTGTGTCAAAACCTCAACCTGCTGTTCTCAGATCAGTCATGTGATATGACACAAAGGCATAGAGTTCCCGTTTAAATCTGTCCACCCTGTCGTTTCCAATCTGTCCACCCTGTCGTTCCCAGTAGAGATTCTCTTTGCTCTGCACACATTCTGTATGTGACTAATCTTCACACTCTCTGTTCTCCCAAATCCAGAGATGGGTCCTCCACCCCATCATCACCCCAGTCAGAGGATTCCTCCGCCCGGGATGACGGAGCACCCGCCCTGGGGCGGGAACCAGCACCCCTCCGACTTCGGCCCGCCCCCCCCTCACGGTTTTAACGGCCAGTCGCCCCACGTCAGGCGTCAGAACCCCCCCCACGTCAGCCAGGACGACCCCAGCCTGGTTCCCAATGTGCCCTACTTTGACCTGCCCGCCGGGCTCATGTGCCCGCTGGTCAAGGTCAGTCACGCCCACGTTCAGAAAGACATTTGATGTTATGTTTCAGGATGAGTGTTAATGGACCGGAAGCCTGAATGGGTCCAGTTTTACATTAAACTGACACTGGGCTTCAGCAGTAACTTCTGTGTTGTTTAGAGATATGTACTGATACAACCGTGTGTGGTGACCGGCTCCGCGGAGACATTTACTTCAGCTAAACACAGAGTTCATGAGAGTTCATGAAAATGTCGTCTCTCTCCAGCCGTGTTGTGAATTAATTCTTGTTTATTGTTGTTTATTAAACGGTGTCGTAACGTCACATGTGTTGATTTAACCAGTTGGAGGACCACGACTATAAGCCGTTAGACCCCAAAGACATCCGGCTGCCCCCCCCCATGCCCCCCAGCGACCGACTACTCGCCGCCGTCGAGGCCTTCTACAGCCCCCCCTCGCACGACCGGCCCAGAAACAGGTAACCATGGAAACCGTCACTCAGCTAGAGGAGTCCGAAAAAGCGGCGCTGTCACAGCTGAATCTTGTAAAACGCTTGGGGTTTTTGGGTGTGTGTGTGGGGCGTTTATTGATCTCTTTCTCCTCTCTGTCGTCTCCCTGGCATGTGTCTGCAGTGAGGGCTGGGAACAGAACGGATTGTATGAATTCTTCCGTGCAAAGATGAGAGCAAGAAGAAAGAAAGAACAGGAGAAACGCAACAGGTGAAAAAGGGGCCAGTTCACCCAGAAATCTTACACACACACACACACACACACACACACTCATTCACACACTCACTCACACGTACATACGTATGCATATACATATATATATGTGTGTGTGTTTGCGTTTGTAGATTAACTGAATTAATGTTATCAACTGTATTACAAAATGTATAGTGATGTAATAATATATTAGTAATATAGTAGTAGAGTATGTGCATATGTGTAATAACCATGTCTGTGTGTTGGTCTGTGTGTGTGTGTCTGTGTGTGTGTGTGTCTCTCTGTCTGTGTGTCTCTGTGTGTGTGTGTATGTGTGTGTGTCTGTCTGTGTGTGTGTGTGTGTTTGCAGCACACGGGGCAGTCGCTCTCGTAGTCGTTCTCGTAGTCGAGGCAGATCGTCATCCCGATCGAGCTCAAGATCGTCGAAATCATCTCGTTCTTCATCACGCTCTCGATCCTACTCCCGCTCACGCTCCAGGTCTAATCCAGGAACAGCATAATGACCTGCTCAGGATGTCATATATTACCTCAAAACTGATCTCAGAACAGCAAATAGGTTTTAAAGTGATCTGCAACCTAACATTTACCATTGAAAACAAAGCTAGTGTTTGTCACTGGTGTTTAAAAGTTTTTAAAAGACTGAAGGTCATGTGAAGGATAGATGGATGTGTTGTCAGTTGTAGCTGGTCTATGATTAGTTGTAGCTGGTCTGTTATCAGATGTAACCGATTTCTAAGCAGTTGGAGCTGGTCTGTGATTAGTTGTAGCTGCTGTGTAAACAGTCATAGCTGTGGTCTGTGGTCAGTCAGAGCTGGTCTGAGATCAGTAAGAAGTGATCTGTTGTATTTGATTGTCTTTCAGAAGCAGGAGTCGCTCCAGATCTCGATCCCGATCCAGATCTCGCTCCAGATCCCGCTCCCGCTCCCGCTCTCCAAACAAGAGACGCCGCACAAAGTCTCGCAGCCCCACACCACCGTAAGTGTGTGTGTGGAGTGTGTGTGTGTGTGTGTGGAGTGTGTGTGTGGCGCGTGAGTGCTGTTGCACCTGGTTTGAGTGAAGAATTGTGAGAAGGTGGTTCATCTGAAAAATGAGACTAAAATACACCCTTTTCTGCTTTTGGTTTCCCCATTTGAACATTCGTTGAAATTCATGGGGGCTTGTTCTGATTCAGAGAGAAATCTGGCCTGAGAAGAGCATGATTTTGATTTTAATTGTCTGTCTGTGTGTGTGTCTGTCTGTCTGTGTGTGTGTGTGTGTGTGTGTGTGTGTGTGTGTGTGTGCTCTGTGCTCAGCTCAACGTCGGGTCTGGGTGCTGCCTCGTCGGCTGTGCCCCCTGACCTTAGACTAGGAGAGGAGAACAAAGGTCATCAAATGCTCATGAAGATGGGTACGTATGTGTGTTTGTGTGTGTGTGGGGGGCTATGGGTGTTGATGCGTGTGTGTGTGACATGTTTGCTGTGTTGTGTGTGTGTGTGTAAAATGTTTGTTGTGTTGTCTGTAGGCTGGAGGTGGTGTGTGTGTGTGTGTGTGTTTATAATGAGTGTGTTGCGTTGTCTGCAGGCTGGAGGTGGTGGTGTGTAATGTGTGTGTGTGTGTTTATAATGAGTGTGTTGTGTTGTCGGCAGGCTGGAGTGGGTCTGGAGGTCTGGGAGCGAAGGAACAGGGAATCCAGGATCCCATTAAAGGGGGTGACGTGCGGGATAAGTGGGACCAGTATAAAGGAGTGGGCGTCTCACTGGACGACCCGTACGTGAACTACCGCAGAAACAAGAGCTACAACTTCGTAGCACGAATGAAAGCCAGAGAGAAAGGTGAGTTTCTCACTTTACCAGAGCTCTCCAGCACAGAGTCCAGCTTTCTACAGCAGTTTTATAAAAAAATAAAAAAATTCACATCAGTCGCACAGTGTTTTTTTTTTTTACATTAATAAGAATTGTATTTGTAAATGTTGATGCCAGAGTTGGAGTCAGAGGAGTGAACAGAGACACTGCTCTGAGAGCGGTTTGGTCATCGTGAATCTGCTTCAGTGTTTCTGTGGAGGATTTCCACCTCTGTCCGATTTGACTTCAGTTTCAGCTGATTCTTAAACCGACTGAGAATAGAAATGGAGCTTTATCTCCAGAGTTACCAAAACACCTCCCCTGATTCAGGCGGTCCAGGTGCCAGTGAACGCTGAAATATAAGGTTCAGGGGTGTAACAGCTGGAACTGACCCCTGAAGGGCGGTGTCTTTAAAAGGTCTGCTAAACCAGTTGTGTGTTTAAGGGAGCTGTTGTATTAATTCTTAACGTGTACTTTTTTTTTTTTCGCCCCAGTGAGCCGAGATCCGCAGGAATCAACACCCCCAGAGTGAAACCGACCCCAGCCCTGACCCCGCCCCCCCCCCCCACACCGCGAGCACAGCCTTTTCTACCCGACGGCAGCTACCCAGATGCCGTCTCTCAGATCTCTGACGTTCGTGTACCTGAAGCACGGCTCTGCCACGATGTGAAATGAAATCTCGTGTTTTTGTTTGTTTATTTGTTTTAATGTTGTTGTTTTGTTTTTGCTTTTTTTGTAGTGACTAAAGCAAAAACATTAGCATAGATCAAACATGGCATCAGTGTCAATAAAACTGCAAAAATCCAGTTTCATTTTTTGTCCCTTCAGTTTAATACGCTCTATCAGAGGAAATAAAAAATTGTAATAAACGGAGACCGTGGTGTGGTGAGAGTTACTGATTTGGTGTTGCAGTGAAATCTAACATGGGTGGAACACGCGGGATCAGAGCACTGTTTGTCTGATCGTTTTGAGTCAGTAAAGCAAACGGAACACACCTTCCATGAGAAAAATAGAAAAGCCTTTTGCTGATTTACATACTGTTCTTATTTACATATTTGATTACATTTTGAATGTAGTCATTCATGGCATCACAGTCTGAGTGCAGAGAGGCCCTGCTGTCGTTTAGATGTGGGTGAAGATCTTGCGAACATATGTGTGTTGTGTAGGAATACTGTAGTTTCAGTGTGTGCGTTTGTGTAGGAATACTGTAGTTTTGGTGTGTGCGTTTGTGTGTTGTTTTCAGATGTAGTGATACTCCTTCATCTCCTGTAGCACCTCCTGCAGGGCCTCCTCCATACTGAGAGCAGGAGGTCTATGGCAGCGGATAAACTGGGGAAACGAAAAAAAAAAACAAAAAACACTGTTTACATTCAGAGATTCACATATGACCTCATGATACATTCACAATGCAAACAGAGCATTTTAAACACCACCCCGGCGTTCATAACTACCACACTCAATGACTGGACGGCAGTGCTTTAAACGCTATGCGACGAGAGCCGTGTTTTAGACGAGGACTCAGGACGGGGGAGGACTGTTTACCTCTTTGGTGTCGTGCAGCGTGGTGTATCTGTAGTCGGGCGGACCCAGAGAGTCCATAACGGAGCGATGAAGATGACGGCTGCTCTCCACGAAGCTCCGGGTCAGAGCCAGCTGCTGTCTCAGCATGTCGTTCAGAGCCAGCGCCGCGGGACTGTACGCAGACAGAGCTGAGAGACAGAACCCGAGCAAAGAAAACCGAGAGAAGGACAGAGAAATGTCAGACACGGGAAACCCACGGAAAACCCACTCCTGCTTTCAGATCTTCATTTAAATCCTCCACGGACAAAAATCCTGCCTTTCACGGCTGTTTGAACTAGCGCCTCACTGTGGTGGGTAGAGGCAAGACAGCAAGCGAAATCACTTTTCAGCACAGTGTCAGAGACTCCTCTCCACATCCACAACAAAAACTCTGTGTGTGTGTGTGTGTGTGCAGGGGGGGCGGGGTATTAAAATCTCTGTCTAAAAAAAACACACACACACACACACAATCTCATGCTGTTCACCTTCGACTGCCTCAGCGCTGATGACGTGAGTAGCCACAGGGGTCGGATCCACATACTGCAGTCCCACCGACGGGCCAAGAGCAGCCAGTCCTGCACGAGGGAACCAACCCACTGTGAGCTCTTTCACAAAGCCTCTGTGTACTTTAAAGACCAGCGCTATCCTCGATGCTCCTTTCTTTAGAACACAGTTACGAGCAACCCACGTGTCAAACATGGTCTACTGAATACAGTCTGTGGCTTCACAGCTATGGACACACACCTCAGCCAATCAGAATGAAGCTGAGAAGGGCATGGCAACCTACCTGTGGACCACGTGTAGCTCAGGCCTTCTGCGTGCGTCTGGACCGCAGCCTCCCTCACCCTGCTGCCGCTGGAAGGCCTCCGTGCCCCGCTTCGCGTGACCGTGACGTCTGAGGACCAGGAGGGGGGCGAGGAAGAGGAAGAGGAAGATCGTGAGTGAGAGGCCCTGCTGCGGCGCGACCGGGACTCTGATTGGCTGTAGCCAGCGCTGACCGATCGCGTTCGATCGGAGACCGTGCGGTCGCCGTCGCCGTCGCTCCGCGATCTGTACGAGATGTCGTCTGGCACCTCACTCAGCGCAGAGCCATCGTCTCCTCCTTCTGTGAGACGCTCTGAGATCTCGCTAGCACCCCCTGCTGTCTCGGAATGGATCTCGCTCTCAAAGTCACTTTCGTACTCCACTGGCGTCTCCTCCAGGGCGGGTTTGTCCTCTGGTGAACCCACCTCATGTGCAAAGTCCTCTAGGGACAGCAGTCTACTCCCCTGTATTAAAACAGCATCCGGTTCAGTCTGCAAAAAAAAAACAAAAAGAGTTTACAAAAACACATTCTGACCAATTACACAGCAGGGTGTCTACTTTTTCCTTTACGTTGCCACCAACACAATTTTAAATTTCATTTGTCTGTTCAACCTCAGTTATCACGGACTCAGACATTACAACCACGTACATTAAAACAACTGAAACAGCCTCCTGACAAAATTATAAAAGCAGCACCTCATCCTCCCAATGCACTCCAAATATGCCCCCGAAACCTTTCGTACAAACTGACACTGTGCATGCATCTAAACAGTCAGACTAAACTGAACGAGCGACAGTGTCAACGGCAACCGTTTGTGTTTAATTAACAGTAATACAGTAATAGATGATTCAGCTTTAATGACTGCAAGGGTGAACTGGGTTAAGTATTAAACAGATTGTTTGGGGGGGGGGGGGGGCGCGGTATGAATACTCTGATGCTAGAGGACTGGATTATACGCATTAACAACAAGTTTAAAAAAAATTAAAGTGAATTCTTTATCTGCGAGTGCTGCAAACATCACTTACTCTGTCGTTGGATTTCTCTGTCCCTCCCAGTGTGAATGGAGCCAAGTCATCCAGAGACATAATGTTCACTTTGAAATCTGTGAAACCAAAATGTAAAGCAGTTTAAAAAGAAATAAATAAAATAGAATAGAAACAGAAATTCATGTGAAAAATGCACTAGTACATTCACAGAAAATATGCATGAGTTTCCCAAGCACAAAGATGAGAGACATCTATAGTCCCCTTCCACTCATCGTATCTGTACATTTTAAAAAAAAACATCTGTTCATTTGATGCAGTGTCAGAATTATTTCGTTTCAAAAGGAAGGATTTGAGGAACAATCGGGAGTGGACAGTATCTACAAAACTACATTATCTCTGAACCAATCACTGACAAGAGCTGTGTGTGGCCTAACGGAATGACAATTTCTCAGTCTCCCCGCCCCAGTCTCTCACCGTCGGACAAGCCGCTGGCCTCGCTGACGGAGCGGTCGACGGAGCGATCGGCAGGAGCGGGAAAGAGCTCGTCTAAGGAGTGGATCTCGCTGCGGCTGGAGGGCGAGGACACAGAGGGAGGTGGAGAGAACTTGGCCCGGGAGGGAGCAGTCCTAGGAGGAGAACGGCTGGTGGGAGGCGAGGGAGACGGGGAGAGGGTTGCCGAGGCGCTCCTGACTGAGTGGGCGGGGCTTCTACGGACCCGGGAACTGGCGGAGGAGGACGGTGGTCTGTCAGGGGGCGGCTGAGGGGTTTGACTGGTTTTCCTGAAGGACTGAAGGGAGGAATGAAGAATTAATGAGTGAGAGAGTGAGTTTCTAAGGAGAATACCTGACATCGGACACTTACAGGTTTTGTGATATTTGCACGATGTGGATTGTCAGAGATCACATGTCTCTGGTACAAACTAAGGACTAAGTTCCCTGGTCATGGGAACACTGACAGAGAACAAACCAACTTTAGGATCTGACCCATCACGCCCATTACGGCACATTAGACAATAATCTGTATTTTCGTATCATCGGAATGGTTTTCTGATACCTTTAAAACGGACGCAGGACTTCTCTGCCTCTCTGTTCTGCGGGAGGGTGAGTCGCCCACAGACGAATCAAGAGATTCCCCGAGGAGTTTTCTCATGTCCTCTTCATCGCTGTCCAAACTCACTCCTTTACTCACCGCTGTTCTGATGGGTGGGCTCTTCTGGGCGCTCGGTGGGGGGCTTTTCACGTCTTTCGGCTCCTGAGTCACAGCCATCGCTTTTTTCTTCAGAAAACGACTTCCATCCCCACTCAGCTCACTGCTGGACTGGGTGGACTGGGCGGATTCCCAGCGGGGGACTGCCGTATCGGTGGTCTCGTCTGCCTTGTTTCGTCTCTGTGTGCGATTTCGGATTCTCTCCTCGATGAGAGCGAGCCTGGTGTGGGCGGCACTCTGCGAGGCTCGCTGGGGCGCTAACAGGGGTTCTTTCGGCACAGTCAGCGGTTTACGACTCAGTCCTTGAGACGAGCTGCTTGCTGCAACGTTTTGGGCCGTCTTCTTTAGGAACCTGTTCCCGCCACCCACGCTGAACGTGTCCGGAGGGGACTTGGTCATTTTGGGTTCCTGCATAGCACCTTGGTCATCACTCTCAACGTCTTCTGTGGACAAGTCACTTAAATCCAGGAGCGCACTTTGCCTGACCTGGCTAGACTTCATCCTGTTTCCCTGTGGAAAAAAAATACCCCTGTTTAATAACCACATATTTGTTACTCTTGATTCCAGATTTGGAAAACTTACAAATTTGGTTTGAGCGATACTTAGACCTACTGAAAGGAGCTTAAACAAACCTCATCTTTAAATTTAACGCCCGTTTGCGGTACTCTGCGCCCCGAGAGCTGAGCCATTGCTCTCTCCAGAGCCGAACTTCGGCTGCCTGCACGATTCCACATCGCTCCAGGTCGGACCGTGCGCTGTAACAACACAACAAAACCTGTTGTTACTTTAGAAACGTTACATTATGGCGTGTGTAACCTTTAGCAGCACCAGTTGCTAACTGTTTAACTTAGCAACACTACCTTTTCTCTCATTCAGTTTTAAAAGTGAATAACGGATTACTTGGTTAAATTAACAGCCAACTGGTCGCTAGACTCTTAGATAGCACAAGCTACATATAAAACCAAAAGAACGTTATATAAGCCATGGTAGCTAACTACCTTTGGTTAGCTTGTCTTAATTCGCTCATTTGCGGGGAGGATTAAAAGCACTACTGTTTGGGACCTACCTTAACGTGATAATCAGAAATTCATTTCATAAAGTAGGTGCGATAGCACCTATCCCTAACTTGGTCAGTCGACTTAAAAGTCTAAACACAGCCATTCAATCGCTGCAACAACACAAACACACACAGACACGCTAGCGTCTCTGTATCCATGCTCAATATACAGTCGTCAGTTTAACAACACGCCCCTGGGTTGCCAGATACTCCGCACCTATTTTGTTTTGGTGGTGTGGTCTTCGCCGATCCAGACAAGCTCAATTGAAATAAAAAGGGGAGTTGTACAACAAAATTAATTCACTGGGTTTCATCGACTGTAAATAAATAAAATGATTATAATCATTACTTTGACTATTATAAATGAAATCGAAAGCCGGCATGTAGGACATGAGTGTTGCCAGGTTGGTTATAAATCCTAGGGGTCAGCATATACTGGAGGAGCTGAGGGTTGAAGAATGTTTACTGGAATGACACTCAGTATGGTCTTATTTTATTAATATGCAAAATCTACTTAATGTAATGTAGTTGCATATTTTCATTTACAATACGTATGTCCGAACCTAAATTGTGTCGTAATTTATTAATAACAATTTATTATAACGCATTATAATATGATATCTGCGTGTTATATTTTAACATGCACGAATCTGATTGTATGTCTCTTCCCAGTTCGTTAGACTTTTATAGTAAAGACAGTTTCGAAACTGAGCGCGTTCATTATGGGCATTTCTTATGATAACTCGTGGTCTCCTCTGATTGGCTACGAATCAGTCCAATGAGCCGCAGCCATCTGTGCAGGAACAGAAAGAAATACTCCAGTTCTCATCCCCGCAGGACGGTGACATTAGCCTTGTGTCTGGAAAAAAGATAATTTTTCCACTAATTTAGGCACTTTGAAGGTGAAAACATGCGGGCTACCGTAGCACTATTTGCTGTCTTTGCAGTAGCACTAACTGTCGATGCCACCGTGTATTTTAAGGAGCAGTTTCTGGATGGAGGTAAATTGAATTTTTTTTGTTGTTGAAAGCGGTTGCACGAGTGTTGCTTGTGTGGTAACTGATAACGGTTAACGAGGAACAAATATAATATAAGCATAATGTAAGTTTGTAGAATATTAACTGTCTCATTCGGTAATTTTACTGTTTGTTTAGTTAGCTAATTAACAGTCATTTCTTTGTGAACCACCTCGCCTGGTATAATGTCTTGAATGCTGGTTTCATACCCTTAGCTGCTGACAGTTTCTTAAAATTAAGACATCGCAATATTTTAAATATTAGTGCAATTTTAGCATATACTCTTCGGTTTGTGAAATGTTTGCAGTGTGGATTTGTGAAAAGAACGAAAACAAGATTCTGTAATGGTCACACTGAATGAGTAACGACGTTCTAAAAATGAATTGAGAGAATGTCCCGAGACGTTTCACTTTTCATTTACACGGCTTTACTTCGTTTCGGTTTTATTATTGTCTAGCAATTTGTCGTGTTGATTTCAATAACGATTTGACTGTCCCTCAGGACTTGACTGCTGGTAAAGCAAAACAGTTCCTTAGAGGGTTTTACATTAATTGACCATCTGGTTCCACGGGAAGAACAAAACCACAGAATGATGAAATGAATCTCAATAGTCACCACTCTGGAGTTTAATATTCTAGTGCAGTGAAGGACATCTCTGTATGTGCTCTAATTTGACCAAACACGTGACCTTATCGATGAACAGTTATTTTCACCCGCCCCTTATAATGTCTTCAGTAGCCTTCCAGCTGATGAACTGTTCTGTTCTGTTGTTGTAGATGGTTGGAAGAGTCGTTGGGTGGAGTCCAAACACAAATCTGACTATGGACAGTGGAAATTGAGCGCCGGCAAGTTCTACGGCGATGCTGAGTTGGACAAAGGTGAGAGGTTTTGTTTGACATTTCCACTTTGCCCTGTGGTGTTGCTGGTTAAGAGAGTGTTTTTTACACCAGAGTAGCTTCAGTGAAGTGTCCTCATTTAACCTAACCACATCAAGAATGTCGACTTATAGATCGCATTTTCCACTCTGTGTTCCTGCTTGCGAAAGCCTGTGAGCGGTTGTGGTTTAACCGCTCTGAAGTTGTCGCTGACAGTCGTGTGTCTGTTTGACCCAGGCCTCCAGACGAGCCAGGACGCCCGTTTCTATGCCGTTTCCAGCCGCTTCGAGCCATTTAGCAACGAGGGGAAACCCCTCGTGATCCAGTTTACCGTGAAACACGAGCAGAAGATCGACTGTGGTGGAGGGTACGTCAAAATCTTCCCCGCCGACCTGGATCAGGCGAACATGCACGGAGACTCAGAGTACTACATCATGTTTGGTAAGTGCCACACACACACACACACACACACACACACACACACACACTAGACCTGGATCAAATAACTATTTGCATGACTTGGCCCTGTCTCAGTTCTCAGGTGCCTCCTTTGCTGGTCTCCTTGCTCTCTGACTCGACAGGGGAAACGGTGGCTTTGATGGAGACGCTGTCAGGTTTTGATGTGATGTTTTGTTTGTTATTGTTTTAACGCGCTTCGTCGCGTAATCTTTAAAAACGTTCGTGGAAAAGGACACAAGGTAAACTAGTCATGCAAGAGTGAAGGGACACGGCCAAGTCATTCAAATACCTCGCGCCTTTCTTTGACCGTCGGCTCGCAGACTTCTCCTCATACAAGCACTGATTGGAGATCAGTGTTACAGACATTCGGCATAGTAAACAAGCAGAGCAAACGGCCTTGTTTACACAGACAGTGGGATGACAGAACTTTTATAGCCCCATTAAAAAATGACATGCTTGTTGAGCGAAGATCAAAAAGGTTGTTTAAAAATGTCCGTAAGCATTTTCAGTGTGATGGGAATGATTTGCCTATCAGCAGGAACCTTTGAGACCTTGTTTATACTCTGATAAATAAAGGAACATTACAGCCACAACAAGTACATTGCTTTTCATAATTACGAAATGACCATAACAGACTTCTGTCTCTTCTTCTCGTAAACCCGTCTTTTTGTAAAACAGGGCCAGATATATGTGGTTACAGCACTAAGAAAGTTCATGTCATCTTCAACTACAAAGGCCAAAACCATCTGATCAAGAAGGACATCAGATGCAAGGTAATTTTATTAGTGTACAGTCATAAGATTAATGTGGTGCGCTCTGGCTTATTTTCGGCTTGTACGCTTGAAAATCTTCATTGTAGTTTCCAAGTATCACGTTCATTTGATGTGTTAGTTACTACCTGGAAAATGTTATTACATAGATACCAAGTATTGATGTAAGAGCATTAAGCCCTGTTGTCATAAAGGAGCGTAGAGAAACACACTTATTAGTGTATGTGGGGTCATGTCAGCCACAAGTGATCCACACTTCAAAACCACACAGGCTCTGAGGTCACATGACCAACAAACACCGACCATGTGACTCAGACGGCGTGCCCCGATAAAGTCTCTTCCCGCGGCCACATCCTGGACTTTTTTTTTCCATGGAGACGCCTCACGTCTTCCCCTCGTCTCTTTTATCCCGGGCAGGATGACGAGCTGACGCACCTGTACACGCTCATCCTGAAGCCCGACCAGACCTACGAGGTCCGGATCAACAACGAGAAGGTGGAGTCCGGATCTCTGGAGGAAGACTGGGACTTCCTGCCCTCAAAAACCATCAAAGACCCGGATGCCAAGAAACCAGAGGACTGGGACGATCGCGCCACCATCGACGATCCGGAAGACACCAAACCAGAGGTGAGACTTCCTCCCGAGGTGTTACATTTCACACTCAACACACAGTGTCGGCTGTAGGTTTTAACCTAACTCTGCTCGTGCACATGAAGCTTGTATCAGTTACCGTTTGTGTTGCATCGATAGTAGATCCTTATCTTAAATGAAGGAATCTTTTACATTTAGTGTGTCACTTGCTCCGAGTACTAACTGGGAAGATATGTGCATTCATATATATATATATAACTGGGAAGATATGTGTATTCATATATATATATAACTGGGAAGATATGTGTATTCATATATGTAAATATGTAAATGCTGAGATGTCAGTAAATCGGCCATTAATTATTCATTTGCAGTTGCTTTGTCATTACTGATACGTTATTGCTTAATTATCAGTTCATCTAGCCTATTTAGAATACATACAGTAGGTATGCATTTTATGTAATAAAATCTAAATAAGGAGGAAGACTCCTCAGAAACGCTTGGCAGTTTGTCATGTGTTCTCTGTGAATCTCTGCGTCCTCCTGTCCGAGTGGCTGGTAAGCCACTCAGACTGTCAATATATGAACTGTCAGTACATGTCTCCAAGGTAACGGAGAATGAACTCTCCATTCACTTTGTTTCAGGACTGGGACAAACCAGAGAACATTCCTGATCCTGATGCTAAGAAGCCCGACGACTGGGATGAGGACATGGATGGAGAATGGGAACCACCAATGATTCCAAACCCAGAATACAAGGTACCACCCTGCGGCCATGATCCTACTGGATCTTTTTTTTTTAAATGCTTTCCCTTCATAGCAGAAAGCCTGATTTTCATATGCGGCCTTCGCAGGGAGAGTGGAAGCCAAAGCAGATTGACAACCCCAACTACAAAGGAGCCTGGGTGCATCCCGAAATTCCCAATCCGGAATACTCGCCAGACGATTCCATTTACAAGTTCGACAACATCGCTGTCCTGGGCCTGGACCTGTGGCAGGTCAGTTTTTGACGGACGTTTAAAAATGTTGACGTTGAAACCGACGTTATTTAGCTTTGACCGGTCCTGACAAGTGCACGTCTCTTTATAGGTGAAGTCTGGAACCATCTTTGATAATTTCCTGATCACAGACGACGTGATGGAGGCTGAGAACTTCGGGAAAGAGACTTGGGGTGCCACAAAGGTACATTTAAGCCTTTATAACAGCAAATCTGGACTGTGGTTCATAACGTGTATCTTAACATTATGGTCCAAATCCTTATCCTTTCATAATAATAATAATAATTCATGTGCAACAGAAGGGCTGTTGAGTTCATTCGCTTTCCGTCAATGAAACTGCAGCTGTTTATGATTTAGAGTAGAATGAAAAATTTATTACCTCACCTGACGACAAGTTTGTTTTTTTTCCGTCTTCCGAATTAGGGACCAGAGAAAAAAATGAAGGAGAAGCAGGAGGAAGAGGAGAGAAAACAGAGAGAAGAAGAGGAGAAGAACAAGAAGAAAGACGAGGGTGACGACGATGACGATGACGATGAAGAAGAGGAAAAGGAAGACGGGGATGAAGATGAACCAGAGGAAGACGAGGGCACAGATGAAACCAGCCCACTGGATGATGACGAGGAGGAGGAGGAGTCTGACAAGCCCAATAAAGATGAACTGTGAGGAGGAGCTGAGGCGTGGGCTGTTTACCTGGGCCTGCTCTCCTAACGCTGGAGCATCAGCAGGTCTCCTCTAACTCAGTCGTACTACAGGGATATGGCCTCACACGGCAGCGCTCCTGCCACGGACTTGGGTGGGATTGGGAAGTGGGTTTTAGGGTTTTTTTTTTTTTTTTTTGGTGTTGATTTTCACTCTCTAAAAAAGAAAAAAAAAAAGATCTGTGGATTTTTGCACCCCCCCCCCCTTTTTTTTTAAAGTTAATTAAACAAAACAAAACAAAAGGAAAAACAAACCAAGCCAAACCAGAACAGAGATTTGTAATATCTGTATGCTGAGTTTTGGTGACCTGTGATTATGAACATGCCTCTGGTACTGCTGCTGTTGGCACTCTCTCCTAATCTCTCTCAAGATTTTTGAAGGGAAAAAAAAAAATCAAACTGCATATTGTTGTTGTTGTTGTTAGGGTTATTTGCACTTTTTGTTTTTATTTTTTTCTTCTTCTTCTTTTTTTTTTTTTTTTTATAAATGATTTATTTTTTATATTGTTGTCTGTAGTGCTCTCTGATGTCTCTCTGTAATTTATTTTCTCAATACACGTTTCCCTGAGTTCTCCTTCTCGTTCTCGTCATGTCCCCCGTAAAAAAAAAAAAAAAAAAAAAAAATTCTCTAGCTCTTCCAGAACTTTCTCTCAGAGGCTAGTGAGATGCAGAGGAAACCGTGCGACATATCAGAAGTTCATTTTTCTTTCTTTCTTTCTTTCCCTGTCTTTCCTTGTTTTCTTTATCTGGTTATTTTAAACAATGTTGTTTTTAAATCTCTGATATTTCCTCTTTGTATGACTTATTGGGCTTCGAAGAATAAACTGAGTTTATTCTTAGTTTTCCACCAACATTGAATGTCCATGTTTTGTAATTTGGAATTATTTATATTATTACTTTTGACAGTGTGCTTATCCTAAATTGTTTGCTGTTTGACAAAAAAAAGAAAGAAAGAAAAAGAACTCTCAGTCAAAGAACTTTCTAGTTTTGATGATTTCTCCCCGGCATTGTATTCCGTATTGAAAATAAACGATGCTCTTCAAGCGACTCCGTGTGCCCTGCATCTCAGCGTGTTCTCCCGGTTCCTTATAAGGAGCAACAATATTCCCATTCACGAGTCGCTTAAAATCCGGAACGGTCGTGTGTCTTGTCCCAGACAGCAAGTAGATGGCGTCTTACCATAACACTATCTACCAGCAAGATAGCTGAGTCACATTTCGGCGCCCCGATAGGTAACGCGGACAGCAAAAGACACAACGTTAGGTTTGTCTACAAGGGCTTTTCGGCGTTCGGACATCATTTTTGGAACAATGCTGACGATTACTCTCAAAACTCTCCAGCAGCAGACGTTTAAAATTGAGATAGATGAACAACTAACGGTAAGTCGCTCAGTGGAAGTTCCCAGCGCCCAAGTAAATATGTCAGGGAGAAGGGGAGAGTGTCTGGGAAAAGCCGGGGCCTTGGCTTCGGCAACTTAAATCTGCAAGGGGGGTACTGTTTACATTGGACATTTCTTATCCAATATGTAGAGAAACGCGTTGGTACAGATGTGTTGTCGTTAATTCGCTCAGGCGTTGTAATGATGCCTGAACTTTGTATGCGGGAATGACGATGCAGTGTGTTGTAACGCGGTGTTTTGGTGGAACGGTCTAGATTCTCTGAACCCCCCGGTTCAAACTACAGATATCCGCCGAATAACCAAGAATAGGGAGGTGGGCGTACATAGCTGATGACTCAACTATCAGTATTTGTTCGAAATCTGGTGACTTTGACACTCTATACATGAGAATTACGTATATACATGACGACAACAAACGTTGACAACTACCATTATGTGGCTATTAATATATTACTGTTAGTAGTAATTTGTAAGTTACATATTGATAATGACAGTGAACGTGAAAACAACAGTGTGATTTCATTTAGTGTCACTCGAGTATTTTTTTTTTTTTTTTGTTCAGTATCTGAAAATATTTTTAAAAAATCTTTTTCTTAAAAATCTTTTTCAGTAAGTCTTGAAGCCCCAGTTAAATCCGATATTCAACTGGCATTTCTGAATAAAATACAGAAAGCCAAGTGTCTTCAACCTCCATTCAAATGGGGATATAATCTCACTCTTTTCACCTCCAAAAACACAGACGGGTTTATTTGAAACAGAGATAAAACTGTTTACCTCAGTCTCCAGAGACCTTGACACAGATTTACTGCTGTGTTGGATGTTGAATAGCAAATGGACTGTTAGTTTCACACTAATAAAGGGCACCAAATCTCCAAAATGAAGAGAGGATTAGCATTTTGTAGCTCACAGCATTCTACATACACAGTTACATGTCCTTGCTCAAGCGGGCCGTGGTTAAATGGCCCAGTCTGACTGTCAACAGTATCAGTAACAGAACCAGTAACAGTAGTTCATAAGTTGACTAATGTGTGATATTCAGCCAAACCTAACTCAGGCGATACACCACAACTTCATCTCTAATGTAGCATAAATTATAAATAAACAAAGAGGCTTTTTTTTTCTGTATGTGACAACTTCCACATACAGATCACGTTGGTCTGATAGTATAAAGTTCTCTACAAAGTGTGATTTTTTTTTTCAGTTGTTTTAAGTCTTTTATTATTTTGGTGGACAGAGGAGGGAGATAATATGGTTTGATAAACGTTGGCCATTTGTAGCTCTCAACTGTTACAAGGGTGTTTAGTATTTCCATCTTTCTTCATTTGCTCAAGAATGTTCTTACAGTCTGAATAACAGAATGAAAGGGTTTGACTCTCAAAGACACTGTTTGAACTCTACAGAACCATCTGTGGTGCTTGTACTTCTGAATGTTTCATGATCTCTAACGCGGAGCACAGAGTTTAAAACTTGAGTTAGCTCCCGTCTGTATCCCGTAGTAAAGTACAGAGAGTGAGTCTAGGATCCCTGTGCGTTGCAGGTTCGAGCACTGAAACAGAAGATAGAGGCTGAGAAAGGACAGGAGGCGTATCCGGCTGCAGGCCAAAAACTCATTTACGCAGGTGAGAAGATGCAGACGTCCTGTCTGCGGAGTTTCTCAGTGTGTCATACTCTTTGTTTTCAATAAGTGTGGGGATGCTCAATTCCACTGTTATTTCAGGGTTTTTTTGTTTTTTTTTTAGGTAAAATCTTGAATGATGACATACCTCTGCAAGAGTACAAAATAGATGAGAAGAACTTTGTGGTAGTCATGGTTACAAAGGTAAGACTTCATTCTCCTTTGCCACAAATGCATAAGGTTTTTCAAAATAGATTGTACTGTATAATTTATCATTTTTTATTTATGAAATAGCATGGTGAAAGTGGATCCTATAAAAATACTTTAGATTAAGCCTTCAAAAAGTAAACTGTAAAACAGAAGAAACCAGTGTGACCAGTAGATGCTGAAGGGAGTTCTCTATAGTCTCCTGGGCAGTTGTGTTTGTTGTTTGTTTACAGCCTAAAACAGCCACCCCCCCACAACCTGTGGCTCAGCCCAGCCCTGCCCCCGCCCCCGCCCCTGCCCCTGCCCCCGCCCCTGCACCCGCCCCCACCCCTACTGTGGTTACTTCTCCACCCTCAGATGTCCCACAGCCAACCCCAACCCCAGCTCCACCCGTAACTGCCCCAGCAGCTCCGACACCCACACCCACACCTGTTCAAACAGCACCTTCAGCAGAGCCTGTTAGCGCTCCCGCCACAGCGCCCCCTGCTGCTCCGGAGGTCAGTGCTAGTCCAGCTCCGGCAGCTGGTGCCACCGCAGCACCTCCTGCAGAGGAGAAGCCGCAAGAACAACCCCAAAACCAGCCACCCAGCGTTCAGCCCCAACACCCATCTGAGAGGTACCTGCATGCAAACCAAGTCAAACCTTTTAGCGATTTATTCACTGTTGTCTGGGTTATTTTAGTCTTTTTAATAGTCTTCCCTGCTCTGTCTGCAATGCTGAACAACAGAGTTCTGCCTGTCCATGCTACCTTAAGGAGGTGGTTCTAGCATCTTCTCTTCACCTTTGTCTTTTGGGTCTAAAGGTTTCTTTTGTTTTTAGTAAGAATACCGGATTAACATAGCTAACAAAATGGGACAACATTAGCCATGATAGCATTAATGTGTTGATTCACAAAGACGCGTGTTCTATAGTCGCCTGCTTTCAGTTTGTCACAAAGCGGCTGGAGTGTTGACTTCTTCGTTACGTTTGCTGTGTTTTTTCAAGGGTCTTGGATGAATTGGGTCTTTTAGAGGAGGCAGCATCCATACTGGGTATGTGTTTTTCTTTTTTTCTTTTCATGGTTATTTTCTATTTTTAGATAAAACAAAAAAACCCAAAAATGAAGACGATGCTGGTTATGAGGATGGGTGAGGATGAGGTTTACGTCTTGATTTTTGTTTTTTTCCCCTTGTTGCTTAGTTACTGGACAAGCTTATGAGAATTTGGTGACAGAAATCATGTCCATGGGCTATGAGAGAGAGCAGGTCATAGCCGCGCTCCGCGCCAGTTACAACAACCCCGACAGAGCTGTGGAGTACCTGCTCATGGTGAGACGACTTTCACACGGAGTCCCTGAAATGAAACTAGCGTTCTTCCTTTATTGCCTTGGTGACGGTCATTTTATATTTCAAAACGGTGAAACCCCTCTTCTTTGTGTTACAAAGAGACAAAAAAAAGAAAGAGTTAAAAAAAAAGAAGAAAAAAGTAGGTGACATTTTGTGACATTTATTAGGGCTTATGTGTAGGTGCTTGGAGGTGCCAGCAGGTGGCGATATGCATCCAAAGGTTGATGATATTAAACGGCTAACAACGCATGAGGAACAAATAAATACTGTATGCTCATTTCTCTTTCCTAAAGCCTGCTGGGTTTTCTATCAGGCCAAGTAATGATTGTGTGTCGCTGCAGGCCTGTCTAGCTAACGTTTGTACCTTCCATGTTTTTTTCTGTTCACTCTGGCTTTTGTGGAATCGAGAAAATTCTGCCATAAATGTCATTGAGGACAGGTTACAATTACAATTACATCTGACGGTTTTGTTCCTTTGGCAGACACTCTTACCCAGAGTGGCTTATAAGATGTGCATTCAAGTTGAAAAGGAAAACAGAGGAAAACAACAGTGTGTCCACCACCTTACCATGAGTGCATGGTTTAGTCTTCATTCACTCTTGCTTTCTTTGTTTCCTTGTATAGACTGCGTCTGTTGAGGGCCAACACGAAACGGTTCAAGGCCGTGTGGCGTTGTCATGCTGTAGCGTGTGTGTGTGTGTGTGTGTGTGTGTGAGAGAGAGAGAAAGTTCTGAACACAATCTGAATTCAGCACATCTGTGCCTTTACTGAGCTCTCACTGTGACATAAACACTCGTTTTTCTCCTAGGGGATTCCCGCTGACCCTGATTTACCCCCCCAGGAGGCAGCGCGTCCTCCCCCTGCATCCAACCCCTCGGCTCCTGAGAGACCACAGGCCCCCCCTGCAGCCACAGGTGAGACCCCTCCCCTCCTCAACTCTTCACTAACAACCTGACCTGGGTTCACCCATTGAAAACTGAAATGTGTCATAGAGAGTGGCGAGTTACAGCAGCTTTGACTGCCTACAAACGGTGACTTCACAGTTCTGGTCTGTGATTGGTCAGTTGATTGTTCTTGTCCATTCCTCTCCTGACCAGCCTCAGCTCCCCAGGCCACCCCTTCCTCAGCCAATCCGTTGGAGTTCTTGAGAAACCAACCACAGTTCCAGCAAATGAGACAGATCATTCAGCAAAACCCCGCCCTCCTTCCTGCCCTGCTGCAGCAGCTAGGGCGGGACAACCCGCAACTGCTCCAGGTCAGTGAGCTGTCACTCAAACAGCAGCCACTCAATTCAGAACATTGGGCTTCATTCACCAATGTCTTCCTAAGTTTTTTCTTAAATGTGTTCTTGAGAAAGGTCCTAAGGAAAAGTCCATCTCAAATTCATGACGTGTTCTTAAACTGCAGAATTTTTCGCACCTTTGTTTTTATAATGATGAATCCCATTGTCCTCGTAAAAATTGAGAGCGCGTGCCAGTTGTTCCTAATTAGCATAAGTAAACGCCCCTCCACTCCCCATAATAGGGCATGGGACTGCAGGCCCGAGTGTACACACAGAAATCTATAGAAGCCCGTTTTGGCCACATTAAAAAAAAAAAGTTTGCGTAGTTGCAACTTTATTTCTTGTAATTCTGAGTTCTTTTCTAACAACCGACAAGTAGCCTGAGTCATGACTTCTGGCTACAATGGCTGCTTCTACTCTGTCCAGGTATTTTAATATTTATCCATATGTGTAAAAGTAAAACTGACTGATTCTCACACACCTGCTTTACAGCCTGTCTGGTTTCAGATGGGATAACCCATAAGTAGTGTATGTAAAACTACTGCTCACTTATCACAGTCTCCATCAACTGTTATATTCTCATATTGCTCTTTTTGTTCATTGTACAAAAGTATGAATAAATATACACTACATTCTGGAGTGTTACATGAAGTGTTAGTGTAGTGTTTATTTATTTTAAAAGACCATAATGCTTTGTAAAAATAATGAAAATAATTATTAAAAAATAGTATAAATTATAAAAATATTATTGTAATTAAAATTCTACAATATTATACAACAACACAATTGAAGAAAACGCAATAAACAGTTATTTTGCACAAACATGTCAGCACTCAAATGTGCGTAAGTGTAAGCTCTTGAGTGTGTGTAGATTCTGTTCATACCTAAAAACAAATCTCAAATAAGAAAATACTGGTGAGTGTCAGAATCTTCCTGAAAACTGTGTAAGTGGGTTTTAAGAACAAATTTCTTCTGAAGGGAAGGATCCTGATGTCATAATGGAACACTCAGAAACATCTGGAACTAGCAGAATGATTGATTTAACTGGAATCCATGGAAGCTCCAGCGTAGAGTACAGTGGATGCCTCTTTCAGTCTTAGAATGTCCGTTTGCCTTTGCCTTGCGCTCTGCTCCTTGATTGACAGCTGAAGTGCGTGCTTTAAACGGGCCATGCCCGCGTGTCTGTGTTGTCCTGTCTCTGTGTCTGCAGCAAATCACACAGCACCAGGAGAGGTTTGTGCAGATGCTGAACGAGCCCCACGGGGTGGAGGCCGGAGGGGAGGGCCCTGAACCCCACCCAGCCCCACAGACAAACTACATCCAGGTCACTCCACAGGAGAAGGAAGCTATTGAAAGGGTATCTGGTTCTTTATCATCATGAATAATCTCAGTAGTGACAACAGTTCTTTGGATGAAAAGCATATTTCAAAGCAGCAGTTAAGTTGTGTACCACTGCATGTGTGTGTGTGTGTGTTGACTCCTCTGTGGGGTCTTTTTTAATTGTTTTTATTTGTTTGTTTGTTTGTTTTTTTGCAGTTAAAAGCTTTGGGATTCCCAGAAGGACTTGTCATCCAGGCTTATTTTGCCTGCGAGAAAAATGAAAACCTCGCTGCTAATTTCCTCCTCCAGCAAAACTTTGATGATGAGTGAGTGTATGACGTGAGGTGATCTGGCGTCCGAGGGGCTTTGAGATTAAGACACATGGATTAAGAGAGAGTCTGACATTGTTACACTGGGTTTGTGTGTGTGCGCGTGTGTGTGCACGTGTGTGTGTGCACGCGTGTGTATGTATGTGTGTGCTGGGAGAAAGTTTTTTTTTTTTTTTTTCATTTTAAGTGACTGGTCTTCCGTGGTGCTTTTCATGGGGAAAAAGAAAAGAAAAGAGCTGCAGTGAGGTGTGAAGCACTGGTCGATGTGAACGCTGCCCCTTTTTTTTGCAGTTTGTGCTAAAGCATTAGTCACGTTTGGACAGCCGGGCCTTCTTCACTGCTGCTGCTCCCTCTGCTACGTATGCCGAGTGTCAGTTTGTCATGGCAGGGTTCATCTTTTTTCCTCTGCTCTTCTTTTTGTGTGTGTGTGTGTGTGTGTTTTTTAATTTAATTTAATTTAGCACAGTCAGGTCCTGCCAAAGGGCTCTCTCGATCTCTCTCTTGCTCTCTCTCTCTCTCTGATTCATGTGGTATCTGTTCATTTCTGTGTCATGCATTCATCTCAACCCCAAGTTTTTAGCTTTTCGCCTACGCTTTGCGAAGCCATTCTATGCCATTCTTCTGAATTCTTCAAAGACCTTTCCGCCTTACCCACGTCACACAGGGAAGCAGTCGAACACGCCACTGATTCATTAATGAAGTTAAACGTTACAAAAAAAACAAAAAAAAAAGATATTGAACAGATACAGGTGTGACAATGAAGCTCATTCTCTCTGAAGTATGCAATGAGATTTTGTTCAGTGTATTATGAAATACTGTGCACAGTGTGTCCTGTTTGATATTTATTATGAATGAAACAGCAGTATTGATTTTGCTGGCAACAGTACCTCCAGAAAAAAAAAAAAAAAAGTATTTAAGAAAGTTTGAAACATTTCTTCAGAGAAAAAAAAGTCTTGCCACATACAATAAAGTGTGTTTGGTACAAAAATGGCTCTCACCCTTCCCATTTTAAAGTAGTTTTCACATGAAGGATAAAGAGGTGCCTTTATATATATGCAATTCCTTTTCATTTTAAATAAGAATAAAAATATATGTATATGGTCAGGAATCATCAGACCTGTTGTTCATGGCAACAGGGGAAAAGAGATTTACCAATACCAGTATTCTCTGTATAAAATTTGAAGGAAAACATTGAGCAATGAGACAGAGGGTTCTCTGAGGCATTACAGGATTTAGCACATCACCACAGAGTTATAGCGAGTAACATCACATTCTTTTATGAATTAAGGGGGAAAAGACACTTTTACTCATAGATAATGTTACCCCTTTACATCTGGTTTTTTTTTTAAGTTTCATGTTGAAATAGATTTGAAAAATCTATTTCGTATGTTTGCTCTGAGTGATTTGCACACTATAGCTGGAGTTCAGGGTTTTTGACTGAGGGTCTTTATGAAAATCTACGATGTGTAGACCACTGATACCTCATCAGGAGTACAGAAGCAGGACAAAATTTGAATACATAAAAAAAAATATATATATATATATATATTCAGATTGACATGCTGCACGTTCTACATGGGCTTCTTTTCCCGCAGGGTTTTGCTGTTGTATCACAGCAACACTTAAATCTCGTTCACTTCTCTTAATTCACCTGTAATTCATTCACCGGAGCCCTGCACGTGAGCATTATTAGTAAAAGCTCACGGGCACAAGCCATCAGGAGCGTTACACACAAGTAAGCAAACTTTACGGGTGAGCACTGATATCAGCGTTCAGCTGAAGGGAGCTACGCTTAACATTTATTCAGAAGATCCTTGAGTAAACGTTTTACCATCATGCGGATTGCGAAGTGTGTTATGATGTCAATTTATTTGGGATCTAGCTATAGCAAAGTCCCCCCGCCCTCTTTTTTTTTTCTTTTTTGTAAGATCGTGACATGTTGAGTGCCAAGTACCGCTATTACAGGTATAAAACAGAGAATTATATCTGGTTATGGAAATCCGTAATTTTAAAAACGGATTACATTACAGCATTGCAAAAACCATCACTGTGTTTTGACAGAATATGTTTTTTCCCCCCTCACTGTAGCCTATGTTGTTTCAAGAATGTGTGTGCGTGTCTTATTGTCGGTGTTGCAGAATGTTTCCCCTGTAGTTTTGCTGTATAATACTGTATATGGCGCTGAATTTTGCATTTGTAAAATGTAGCACTTTACTGAAGCGACTGTCGCGGTGGCTGGGTAAGGAAACTGAAAAAGAGTTAAAAGTTATGGAGTTCAAGCATGCTGTAGACATTGTTTTGACACTGGCCTGACGGTTTTCATTCAACCTCAGTATTTTACGTCATTATTTTGAGTTTTTGTGAAAGGGGAGGGATCACTGTTTTGAGTTTTTTGGGGGTGAGGTTTAAGAACAGATGGTTTTAGCTTTAAACGCGTCAGCTACAGAGGGCTTGCCGGACGGCTTTTGGATGTAGAGTTTCAGCAGTATTGTAAAATAAATAGATTTTACAAAGCTTTCAAAAATGGCCTTCCAGTCTGTGTCTCGTTTTTCCACTACAGATTCTAATGTGTGCAAAACAGCTGGTGGACTTGGCTACATGTATCGATTGCACGATTGGACAATACTATACACGTCTTGGGGCGATAAAACACACCAAAACTGGTTATTACAACATTAGGACAGGCAGTCAGAATCCGTCAATATGTTAACAAGAATCGAATTTCTTTTTATGTCTATTAAATCGAATAAACTAGAAACAGCATAATTACATAATTACACAGATGAAATATTATGGCATGATTCAATCCCATTCCTTACAAAACCATACATATAGCCCATACCGAAACGAATTTGAGACACTGATATATTTATCGCACTGTGTGTAAGAAGACTGACTCCTTTCGCTGTCAACATTCTTTGCATTCCGCGCCCTACTTGAACCGTGATTTGAACAGATAACGGATTCAGCGGGAGGTCCTGCGTGCACATCGACCACTTGGGGGTAGTGTGTGTGTGATTCGGAGGAGGGTGTGCGTGTTCCCGCAGCAACAGGGAAGATGGCAGCTCTCACGACCCTCACTCAGGTAATCACAGCAAAGCAGTCTATTTTACTGCGATCAGTCATTAGGAATAATGCAAGCGCTTTGCTGATTGTATACACTGATTAGTGTCAGTTCGAATAAGAGGGGGTAGTTTCTGTGGTGGCCAAATGGCATTAACCGAGATGGGCAAGGGCCCGAGCCAGCTTGCTTTACCGTTAGTCAACATTACCATACATAGACCTTGAGAATATCGACTTTGGCTTGCATCGTAACTAGTTGGCCAGCATTAATTTGATATGTATTCAATTTATTTAGCCAGCAGATCTACTGCTTGAACTATCTGGGCTGGGCCCACTTTAAGGCTGTCCAGACTGACCGGCTGAAGCCCATCATACAGGCAGTATATTGGCTCAAGATGCAAGCATATTGGTGCGACTTGTAAATCACTGGTGAATGACCAAACATATAAGGCTTATCCTTTGTTGCTGCGCTTTGTTATCATGTAGCTACTGCAATACCAAGATAAGACTGTTAGAGTTATTCTTGTCAGTTACTGCATTGATTCAGTAATATGTAGCATGTCTGGTGATGTTATAAATCAGCTAACGTTAGCTGAACTAGGGTTTTTTTCCCCAAGAAATTAAATAGCTACAAAAGCAAAAGACTAAAATAAATAACAATTTCACTCACATACGCAAGTAGCCGCATTGCGATGCCATCATATATTCATGGTTTATTTAACTATTGAGCTAGCTAAGCTAAACGACTTGAAAGTATACGGGTTAAGCTAGCTAACGCTACCGATGAATGGCTACATTTAACCCACTTGGCTAACCTGCTAACGCTAATAGCCAGCGGGGAGCTAGGTGGCACTTAGCCAATATGTATGCATCGTTACTTGCTATTTAAGTTCAGTTTAGGTATTGTATACTAACACAACATTCCAAGAGCTTTGAGATACGCGAAAAGTGTTGGATACTTTTGGTTTTCTTGGCCACACATGTTTAGGATATTTCATAAACACAACTCCACTGCAGACAGGCTAACTGAGATAGCATGCATCATTTGCCAAGAGCTTAGCTAACGGTATTTGTCATTCTGCTGGGCTATGGCGACAGTTTATCTCTCAGCTGGTTATGTTCGCCAGATTACTGCAGTCCTTCTCCGGTTACAACTGCATGATGATTTCTCCACCTTGAAGTCAAAAGCAAAGCAAAACCGTCAACAGTACGCAAACTGGCATAAATTAACGGTACCAACTTTTCAACTAACGGTGCACGAGTGCTCAGCATCGTTTGGGAAAATGCTGCATTTAGTTAAATGCTGCTATTCTGGTTCCAAATATATTTAAGGCTAACGCCAGAGAATCAGTTAACTTCTTGTGATGGGTGTAGGCAGCCACGCTCGAACATCAAAGTCCTGTATTAGATTCACTTTTTATTTTCGTTGATTATTTTGTTACTGAAACAGTGGTGTGAAATTGCTTGGTTACAAGTTATGAAGTTCTTTTAAAAGCCCCAGGAAATGAATTGAATTGGCACATTTTCCTCTGCTGAACTGTGGTAACTGTGGCAGCAATTTCATCAATACTGAGGCGAGTAAATGTGACGATAGTGTTCCCTC
>NC_044503.1:2483707-2488707 GCF_902362185.1 Chanos chanos | reverse complement strand
CTGGTGTGAGAGGTTTGTGTTGTGAGGGACAGAGATGAGGCAGTAGAGCTGGTGTGAGAGGTTTGTGTTTTGAAGGACAGAGATGAGGCAGTAGAGCTGGTGTGAGAGGTTTGTGTTGTGAGGGACAGAGATGAGGCAGTAGAGCTGGTGTGAGAGGTTTGTGTTGTGAGGGACAGAGATGAGTCAGTAGAGCTGGTGTGAGAGGTTTGTGTTGTGAGGGACAGAGATGAGGCGGTAGAGCTGGTGTGAGAGGTTTGTGTTGTGAGGGACAGAGATGAGGGGGTAGAGCTGGTGTGAGAGGTTTGTGTTGTAGTTTGTCTGTAGTGTGATGTCGGGTTGGTTTTGCTGTTCCCTGCAGGGCTTTGGCAGACACGAGACAGATGGGTAAACTGACCCGGGAACAGTTTTCTCTGGCCATGCATATGATCCAACAGAAAGTCAGCAAAGGAATCGACCCCCCCCAGGCACTCACGCCAGAGATGATCCCCCCCTCAGAGAGAGGAACGCCTGTAACTGTGAGTAACACACACACACACACACACTATATATATATATATGTATATATATAAAAACAGATGTAATCTGTAATCGTCTGTGTTGACAGGGTTTGTCAGGGTACATGACTCCTGTGGGATCAGAGATGGCTGCACTGACTGAGATGCGCAGGGTCAGTGGCCTTTTCTCTCTCTCTCTCTTTCACCTCTTCTCTTCATCTCTCTCTAGCTCTCTTTTCTCCTCCCCTCTTTCTCTCTTCTTTCTCTCGTTTTCTCTCTCTCTCTCTCTCTTTCACCTCTTCTCTTCATCTCTCTCTAGCTCTCTTTTCTCTTCTCTTCCTTCTCTCTTTCTCTCTCTCTCTCTCTCTCTCTCTTTCTCTCTCTCTGTATGTCTCTTTCTCATAAATATGTTTGTGCAGTTATAATGCTTGGGTCGCACAGAACTCACACACACACACACACACACACAAACAAGCCTATAGACCTGAGCATCCTGTCTCCAAACACAAACTCTTTTCAAAACAACATATACATGCCCAAGCAAGCAGCGCTGTGGTTTCCATGGTAACACACAGATCATGTTTAGTTTCTCCAGATACAGGAAGCGTAATGTTTGTCAGTTAGTGCTCAGTTTTCTCGTGCGATCTCTGAACATGAAGCCCCGGGATCCTGTGGATTAAGTGTCTCAGAGTACAAGAGCTGATCTAGGAACAGCTCCCCTCAGGCTGTGTAATTGTGTTTGTCAAGATTAGGAAGAGCTAAAACTGATCCTCGATCAGCACTCTTACTCTGGGACAGTTGAGACATGCTGCTCCTGGTACAACTGCCTTAGGAATGTACACTTTAAAATACACTTAAGACATCAGAGCGCTGGCGTGACCTTTGACACCACCGAGGGAAAAAAAAAGCTAAATTTATACATGTTGTACTTATGTATAGCTCTCTCTTTATATCATTAATTCTACATTCGTACTGTAAGTCATCCTGTTTCTTTTCTTTTCTTTTCTTTTTGATTTTTTTGTTCATTCTTTTACGCTGCTGATGTGTCTGGGTTGTAGGCAGTAATGTTCAAGTTATGGGTAGGTCTTTCCCCACCGGTCAGCTTCTCCTGTCCAGTCTGTAGCAGAAATGCTTTTGTTTTTTCTGAAGCATTTGTGAGAGATGGTTGGGTCGGTGCTGTGAGTGGTGTCGTGTAAACAAACAAACAAACAAACAAACAAAATAAAACCTGACCCCCCCTCCCCCCCTCCCTAACAGAGGTGAAGAGAAAGACACCTGATTGCATCCGTTTGTTTCTCTCTCACGCGTTCTTTCTCTCTCTCTCTCTCTCTCTCTCTCTCTCTCTCCCCTCTGGTGTGGTTCAATGTCCGTGCTCTCATTCCCTCTGTCTGTCGTTATGTGCAACTGGGAAGATTTAAAAAAAAAAGTTTATTTATATATGTGTGTGTATATATATATATATAAAAAACAATTCTTTGTCCCGTATGGCTAACCATGTTTGTTTTTGTTTTTGTTTTTGTTTTTGTTTTTGTTTCGTGTCACAGGACAGCTCAAGCTCGGTGGGATCGGGAGAATTTACCGGAATCAAGGAACTGGATGACATCAGTCAGGAGATCGCTCAGCTGCAGAGGTAAACTCCCCTCCAAATCATCACTCCTTTCTTTTCTTTTCTTTTCTTTTCTTTTCTTTCTTTCTTTCTTTCTTTTCTTTTCTTTTCTTTTCTTTGGTGTTTTGACTTTTCCACGCGCGGCTGGCGACGGTATGGAGACAGCCTTGTTTATAGATCCACAGAATTTGACGCATTCTCATCCTCTTGTCGTTTATCACCGTCCCTGAAAGACGAAATTTCTTCACTAATTAGTGCAATTTTAATTTATTCAGAGGGTTAGGATCATAACACATTAATAGTCATATCCCTTTAAAATAAATTGATTATATCAGTCCGTTCATAAAAATGTTGTAATATGTAATATATAAATAAGGGAAATGAAACAGGGGCTGTCAGTAGAAATGGAGTTGGTTTACTGAAGTCACTCCGGAAAACATTAACATCTGGAAACTTGTGTTCATGCAAAACAGAAAAGATCCAGTAGGTGGCGCTCATGTAAAATAAGCAGGCTGTGTATGAGTGAACACTGCTGAGACTGTGTTGCAGTGACAGACAAACTCAGGAGTCATTTGCTGTCACGCTCGTGAACATGGGTCATATGAATATTATTGCAATAACATGGTAATAACTTTTTATCGTTGCGGAGCGTGTGTTGACAGTGTGTAGATTGAAATGTGGCCACCCTGAGGTTTTTAATCACACTGTGGATATCAAACAGAGCATTCTTACACTCTCCATGCTGAAATTTTCATGTTTACCGCAAGTCAATATCAGCCCCAAATATTGGTTACTGGTATGTTTAATAATAATAGTCTGAGCCCTGGCCTCTGTTGTGACCGGATTGTTTTGGCGTTGGTGTATTTTAAACCAGACCTTTGGGTTTGTACGTTTGCATTTGTTTGTGTGTTTATGCTGTCTGTTATTCTGTCATAATCAGCTCCTGAGCCTGGTCCTGTCACTTCCACGTTGTTTAGTGTTTGTTTGTTTGTTTGTTTGTTTGTTTTCTACCCAAAAATGCGTGTGCTCCTTTGTAAGACGATTGCCTCGTAGATGATACTGGACTTTTAAGGAAAGGTGATGATAAAATGCACACTTCAGAGGAAGGGAAAGGTAAAAAAATAAATAAATAAAAGCAAAGCACTTGGTGCTGACGAGGTGTTTTTCCCTGGAGTTCTTCACAAACGGACTGACCCCACACCCACCCCACTGGCCCACGCTGACTGGACCCAAAGCTCAACGCGCGCTGTCGCTGTGTCCTCACACACACAAGCCAGAGAACGTGTGAGGTCTCCGCAGCCCACCAAACTCTTTTTTCTTTTTTTTTTTACAAACCCAGTCTGCTGCGTATTCTCAGAATTCGTTTGTGCTTCGAGCGTTAATCTGCATGATTAACGGACCGGTTGACTGACGAAAGCCGAGAAATGCGGTTTTGGAATTCTGTTGTAAACAGAGTCAGAATTCTCAAAAACGATGTGTCTTTCAGAGTAAAACTTCCCATCGCTGGCACATTAACTGAGGTCGCTCAGTTTCGTCCCGCTGTGTGCGCGGCCTGGGCGACGATAAACCCGTCCCAGCCGTCATTCATTTTCGTTTTCATTTCGCACAAGAGGCCAAAAGCATTGACATGCGATGGTCATGCGGACTTATCAACGTGTGCTGTGAAAGAGGTGTTTTTTTTACATTCATGGTAGGGTGTAGTGACATGGCGACTGTTAGACTGTTAACCTGAGCATTTCCCTGGGCAGTCCAGTCAGCGTGAGAGTTCAGTCGCGTGAACCTTACTCTCTCTCTCTCTGTGGTGTGTGTGTGGCCTTCCTTCAGCGTGTGTATTTTACATCACTCTTTTCTTCTCACCATTAACACACAATGCAGTCCCAGCACACTCGCCCTCACACACTGGATCACCCTCAGGTAACTGCACTCTCTCTCTCTCTCTCTCTCTCTCTCTCTCTCTCTCTCTCTCGCTCTCTCTCTCTCGCTCTCTCTCTCTCTCTCTCTCTTCTCTCTCTCTCTCTCGCTCTCTCGCTCTCTCTCTCGCTCTCTCTCTCTCTCTCTCGCCCCTCTCTCTCTCTCTCTCTCTCTCTCTCTCGCCCTCTCTCTTCTCTCTCTCTCTCTCTCTCTCTCTCTCTCGCTCTCTCTCGCTCCCTCTCTCTCTCTCTCTCTCTCTCTCTCTCTCTCTCTCTCTCTCGCTCTCTCTCTGTCTCTCTCTCTCTCCCTCTCTCTTCTCTCGCTCTCTCTCTCTCTCTGTCTCTGGCTGTACTATCAGTGTTTCTCTCTTTCTTTTTGTGTTTTTTCTTTTCCGTGTGGAGGAGGCAGGGATGCTGAATGATGCTGAGTTGTAGGAACCTGTTTTCTTTTTAATCTGGCTCCCTCTCTCTCTCTCTCTCTCTCTCTCCCTCTTTCTCAGGGAGAAGTATACACTGGAGCAGGACATTAGAGAGACAGAGGAGGCTATCAGACATAAGACCACTGAAGTTCAGGTGAGTGGCACTGACACACAGTAAATGACAGTGCAGAGAATGACAGTGTAGTGAGTGACAGTGCAGTGAGTGACAGTGCAGTGAGTGACAGTGCAGTGTGTGACAGTGCAGTGAGTGACAGTGCAGAGAATGACAGTGCAGTGAGTGACAGTGCAGTGAGTGACAGTGTAGTGAATGACAGTGCAGTGTGTGACAGTGCAGTGAGTGACAGTGCAGTGAGTGACAGTGCAGTGAATGACAGTGCAGTGAATGACAGTGCAGTGAGTGACAGTGCAGTGAATGACAGTGTAGTGAGTGACAGTGCAGTGAGTGACAGTGCAGTAAATGACAGTGCAGTGAGTGACAGTGCAGTGAGTGACAGTGCAGTGAATAACAGTGCAGTGAATGACAGTGTAGTGAATGACAGTGCAGTGAGTG
>NC_044503.1:2476207-2478707 GCF_902362185.1 Chanos chanos | reverse complement strand
GCTGCCAAGCTGTTAATCCTTTATTAAAAAACGCTAAAAAAAAAAAAAAAAAAAAAAAAAGTTCAGGGCCGATTTGGTGAGGTGGTGAAAAGACGATGTGTTACATGTCTCCGTTGCGGCTGTTTCTTGATGAGAGCTTGATCGTGGACCCAGAACGAACGTTCCAGATCATATTCACGATTGTGTAAATGAAATGGCAGTGAATGAAATGGCCAGAGAAGGGACAAATATTAAAACGAGGCGATTTATATTGTTGTATTGTTCCATATAATGCCTGTAAATCATTGTAATCTCTGGTAGATAACTGACGTCGCTATTGATTTATATCCACTTAATCTGTGTTGATTTTTTTTGCCCTAAAAGTCATAGATATATTTGCTCTAGCTGCAGGACGTAGCGATTAGAACTATTTGACCTCAAATTCTTACTGGGTCGTTTTCAGTTGGATATTTTTTCAGTCATATACACTTACACAATTAAGAAAGCAGTGGTTTTATTATTTTAATTTAATCCTCATAAACTGTGGATTTCTGGGGAAATGGACACTTCATAGCGCGTTCGTGTCTCAGATTCCTGTTTTGGTTGAATGAGGGTCAAGGTTTTGGATTCTCATTGCAATCAGGAGACGTTTAGCAAAACCAAACACGGTACGTTTTCTTAGCGAAGGGTGCCTGGCACGTGATGGAATGTTCTAGAAACTCAACACTGAAAAATATGAAGGGATACGGGATTTTTGCCTTTAATGTAGTGTGTTTCATTTAAAACAGCTGGGCAAAGTGGGGCTCGCGGAGGAATAACTGCAAATTACGACAGGAGAGAGAAAATGATCCGAAGGCTATTGAGACTTTCAGAACAACATTCCATCTAGAATTTTCTTCGTCTGAATGCTCTTAGACCAGACCGAGGTATTTCAGAAACGTCCGATTTGACCGTAGACATGTTTAAAAGACTTAATCGTTCTGATGGAGACTGTATAAACAAGAATGAACAAGGATACGTTTCTCCAGTATTCCTCGGGAAAAAAAAGAGATAATAAACCTTTTCTGATGAAGGCAAATAGACATTTCTTTAAAAGCTTTGGACATTCCCCTGTGTCTCTCAGACAGACTCCGAGGGAACCTCAACAGCGGCAATTTGTGCTCAATTTCTAACGGTTTCACATCCTATAAAATGTATTAATTTCATTTCATTGGGAAGACTCGCTTGTTTCTGGTCTTTCACTGTCCTGTATAAGATGTGAACGTTAGCCTCCGTACCGTGGGAAACTGGAAACACCTGTGGCAGACATCTTTCCCTGCAACGCTGTAAAGCTACCCTCACGTTTTCAAACTATCAGGAACAGAAGGTGCTCATATCCTGTCTCAGAGGGTCAAGTTCCTGTTTGTTGTTGTCTCCTTATCAGATGGTGATGTTTGCCAGGAAAACAGATGCTAATCAGAGACCACACGTAGTTGTTTGGGAAGAAAACCAGCAGGATTGGATCTAGGCATCTCTGGTTAAGAGACAAACCTGAGTATCTCAAAACCTTCTGCTGTTTCACTCAGAGTGGTCTGACTCCCTTTCTCTCTCTCTCCTCCCCTTTTCTCTGTGTGTGTGTGTGTGTGTGTGTGTGTTGCTCTAGGAGGATCCGTTTAAGGGGAAGACGTGTGTGTTCAGTGGGACGGCACAGGAGATGCACACCGACCCGTTTCACTCGGAGGATCCCTTCAAAACGGACCCTTTCAAAGGTGCTTATCTTTTCACCCCTCACACACTCTGGTCCCTCTCTCTTTCACACTCTCTCTGAATCTCCTTCTTTCTCACACCCACTCTGCATTGTGCGCACAAACACCCTCCCCCTCTCGCTGTCTGCCTCTAGCTCTCTCACACACTCACTTACCATCTCCCCTCTTATAGTATTCTCTCTCGCTCTCTCTCTCTCTCTCTCTCTCTCTTGCTCTCTCTCGCTCTCTCTCTCTCTCTCTCTCTCTCTCGCTCTCTCTCTCTCTCTTTCTCTCTCTCCCCCTCTCTCTCCCTCTCTCTCTCTCTCTCCCCCCCTCTCTCTCTCTTTCTCTCTCTCCCCCTCTCTCTCCCCCCCCTCTCTCTTGCTCTCTCTCTTGCTCTCCATCACACTTTCCCACACTCGCTCTCTATCATTGTCTTACGGCAGCATCCTTTCTTTCTCTTTCTCTCTCTCTCTGTCTCTCTCTCTCTCTCTTTCTTTCTCTCTCTCTCTCTCTTTCTCTGTTAAAGAGACAGACTTGGTCCTCTCATAGTTCTTGGCAGTGTGTTGCAGTAGACCCTTCCTCTCTGTGTGTACTGATCTGTCTTTATTGGGGGTTCTCTGGGTGTAAACTGTTAGAGTGACTCAGCAGGACTGAGCTGTGTTGTCTGGTTCAAAGCCATCTCTTTTCTCCCACTTTGAGAAGCATGACTTTGATCCCCAGCGTTTCCTCATGTCTGTCCTGACTTTTCTCTCTCCTCTCTCTCTGTCTCTCTTTGTCTCCTCTCTTGTCTTCTG
>NC_044503.1:2438707-2468707 GCF_902362185.1 Chanos chanos | reverse complement strand
AACATGACGTTTTCTTCCATCACAAATTTCATTAATTAACGTTTCACTAATTTCATTGGGGTTTTTTTTTTTCTCTTTCTTTGATGCATTTTATTGTTATTTTGTATTTGTCGTTAATTTGAATTTCTGTAACGTAAGTGAAAAGAAGTCACTTTTAATAGTTCATCCGAAATTTTTGAGAGCAGATTATGAAGAAACGTCGGCTCAGATAGAGCGTACGCTGATGTATGGAGAAGAAATAAAAAAAAAAAACAATAATCGATTAAAAAAAAAAAAAAAAAAAAAAGTGCTACAAACCGAAAAGAAAAGAAGAGAAAAGAGAAGAGGGGCAGTCAGACGCTGAGAGCTGAGTACGAGACAGTGAAGGAGGTCAGATTTAGCGTGTCTGTGGAAGGCCTCTGGGCGCCTTGCTGCACAGCTGACGTCGACTGAGGTTGTACGCGGTGTTATGCCGGCTTGGCTTTTCTTTTCTTTTTTTTTTTTTTGAAAGTGTACAGGATATCACCAGCTTGGGTGGAGCTGCAAAGTTGTGGTGTTGCTGTTCCGCTTACGGAAAGAGAGAATCTGATTGCCCAGGCATGGCCTCAGCTAATATACCAATCATCATTACAGAGCGGTTAACACCTACCAAACAAAGCAACAGCCAGTTTAATGTTCCCACGAGCCTCAGCTGCATCACATAACAGCCACCACTACTACTACTGCCTCTTTAAATATGCGTGTCTGTACACACACACACACACACCGAGAATACCCGCTATTATGTATGAGTGAATGTAAGTCATTAGTCAGTGTTTTTGTGTTATGTTACGGTTGAAAACTATTTGCATAAACGCTGTCATGCATGATCAGCAGGCGACGCAAAGCTATAACCAGGTTATCGAAGACAAGAGATTAGATATTAGAATAAAACATCACCCTCAGAATCTTACTTAGCAAAAATGATGACATAAATAAACTTTTTTTTTTTTTTTTGGTCCAACCTGCCAGTGAAGAAGGGTCAGAGGGGGGTTTTCTGGTGGAAGATGGTTTTTCTGAAGTACCTAGGGTTTGAGGTGTAATGGTTTTATCCACTGGAGTGGAATGTAAGGTGTTGGCATTAGTTGTTTGTGTGTGTGAGTGTGTGTGTGCGTGTGTGTGTGTGTGTGTGTGTGGGGTGATGGTTCACCACAGGTTTAGCTGAAACTCTTGCGGTTTATACGACATAGCTCTGCCTTTCTCTTCCTGGTAAGATAAGAGTTTGCCTCAGCTGTAGCTCTAGGGCGTGGAGGGTTTTTACAAATAAAAAAAAACAAAAAAAAAAAACAACAACTTACAAACCCCAGCGAGGACCTCAAATGTTTTACATTTTTTGGTTAATTATAGATCCCTGGCCTTCTCTGGTAAAACTCTAGCCTTTAAACGGTCACAAATAGAATAAACACTTTTTTTTTTTTTTTGTCTTCTCAAAGTTGCTGCCCAAAGCTGAAAGCAGCTGATGGATAAGCCATCTCTCCTCAGATGGAAACTTTGCCCTTTTGACCTGTGGCCCCACTGTAACCCATACGTCAGCGCTCTTCAAGCGCTCGCATGTTTGTTTTTTGTTTCTCTGCAAAAATAAGTCACACGCTCATTCCACCTTGACCTCAGAAACACTCCAAACCCCCCCCCCCCCCAGTATTTCACCACCATTAATGTGAATGTGGACTCCTGCAGTGAAGATCAATTTGATGCATTTTATGAAATGTACCTGATAAATGAGGGTTTTATAACTGCATAAGACATGGATTTAGTCAGGGCAGAGTCTCCGAAGGATGCATGATGGTTTTGAGAACTGTCTCATTCATTTCTAAGACAGGACATACAGATGCCTCTGTTCCCTCTGAGAGAGTGCATGTCATGTTGTTCCCTCAGAGAGAGTGCATGTCATGTAGTTCCCTCAGAGAGAGTGCATGTCATGCAGTTCCCTCAGAGAGAGTGCATGTCATGTTGTTCCCTCAGAGAGAGTGCATGTCATGTAGTTCCCTCTGAGAGAGTGCATGTCATGTTGTTCCCTCAGAGAGAGTGCATGTCATGTTGTTCCCTCTGAGAGAGTGCATGTCATGCAGTTCCCTCAGAGAGAGTGCATATCATGTAGTTCCCTCAGAGAGAGTACATGTCATGTAGTTCCCTCAGAGAGAGTGCATGTCATGTAGTTCCCTCTGAGAGAGTGCATGTCATGTAGTTCCCTCAGAGAGAGTGCATGTCATGTAGTTCCCTCAGAGAGAGTGCATGTCATGTAGTTCCCTCAGAGAGAGTGCATATCATGTAGTTCCCTCAGAGAGAGTGCATGTCATGTAGTTAAAGAGCGTCAGAACGGGAACATTGTCAATCAGAGACCGATGTGAAAACTTTGGTCTGATGAAATAGTGAGTGAGGAAAAAAAAGACTGGGCTGACTTCTGAATTCAGATGATCCGAGTGAAATGAACTGTGGGTTTCGCTGTGTGTAGTAAATGTCTGAGAAAACAAAAAACAAAACAAAACAAAAAAAAAAAAACGGAAACAGAGGAAGAAAACAGGAGAGAAACCAAAGTTCTTCTCTGTCCTCTCCACAGGTAAGAGCACGCCTGTAAACCTCCCCGGGTCAGGCGACTCGTCCAAACCCAACGACCCGTTCCAGCCTTTCGGCTCGGACGTCGCCGACCCGTTTCAGAGTAAAAAAGGGGTCGGCGACCCCTTCAGCGGCAAGGACCCGTTTGCCCCATCGTTGACATCGTCTTCGAGTAAAGCTGCTAGAGACTCTTCCATGGGTTTTGCAGACTTCAGCTCTGTAAGTTGAGTCCAGTGATACTCCTCTCTGTCCGCTCCACTCTGGTTTTTCTTCCTTTTTTCTTTTTTTCTTTTTTTTTTTTTTTTTTTTCCAAACCGCTCTCTGTTTTTCAGCGGCGAGCGTGCTTTGTAGAAAACTCCGGAACGGCATCCCGCCCCTCGTCTGTCGTCGCTTCGTCCCCTCCTGCCGCTGTATCTCATTCAGGCTCTCATTTCTCAGCCATGGCTTATTTATTTGTCAATAACTCAAGTCATTTAGTAAACAAACAAACAAACAAACAAACAGTGAAGTAAAGAATGCGGGTCAGGAGTCTGACATTGCTCCACAGTGACTTGTGGCAAACCCGGCTCTGTGTGTTTGGACTTGACCAGTGTCCTGTCTCTAACTTGCTCGTATAATGCAGGAGCAGACACTCTACAACGCTTATATACAGGTTAAAAACCTGTCCCAAAGATCTCTCTTCTACTTCCCAGGGAACATTAATGAGGCAAAGAACATGTACTCCACTCCAGTTAAACCAGTTATGAAGCATTTTCAAACTTTCTTACTTTTTACCGATACAGGTTTAGAAATCTAGGGCCTGTCCACCTGCAGAGGTCTCAGAGTCATGTTAGATATTAATACAGTTCAGGAGATGGCAGCTGAGACCAACACAGTTCGTTACCAGAATGTTCTCTGAGTTTGTTCAGGTCTTATACCCTTTGGTCTGTTTGATGCTGTTTTTCCCGTGAGATGGGATTTTGGTCCTAGCCCTTTTCGTTAACAGAGAGCGGTTCGTGTAAATCTGTTCTGACGCTGAGTGGGAGACTCTTAGGGATCTAGTGGTGAACCACTGGTCAGCAAGGACAAGCACCACTGGAGAGTGGAAGCCATTTCTGAGCCGACGGGGCTTAGCTCTGGAGTTAAGATTTTATGCATACACAACAGAGGGATTAGCAACTTCAAGGCATACCTGCCATCTTAAAACACACACAGAGACCGAAGGGTTTACCATACGGGCATTTCTTTTTTTTGTATATGATTTTTTTGTTTTTGTTTTTGTTTGTATAAAAAAAAAAGGCGGTGGAGGGGGGGGGGGGCAGTATCACCTCTCAGCTCTCAGACTGAAGAACTCCCAGCATGCATTGTAAAACCCTGTCACACCATGATGATGCAAACCCACTCGTTTAAATGCTGTGCACTGCCAAATGTCTCTGTGCCCCTCCCCCTCTCCCTTCCTGTCCCCGCCCCCTTTATTCCTCCTGATTGGTGTGCATGACGAGGTGAAGCTTGGCTAAACCACATCTGATCTCCATGTGTTTACTGCAAACCCCAGCGTTTCGGATAGCTCAGTAAGTTTGAGCTTTTAGAAGGTTCTTTTGGGGTTTTGGGAGTTTTTTTTGTTTTGTTTTGTTTTTGAAGCAGACAGCCTTTGTTTGGTTGTTTTTTTTTTTTCCTTCTCTTTTTTTTCAGCTTCGTCTCAAATTTTTGGCTGTACGTTGCCTGTGGCTGAAATAAGCAGTGAAATAAACGCATGTTTTAGACATGGAAATCTATTGACAATAATGACAATAAGGTGCCTACAGATATGTTTGACGGTCCTCAATCCCCCCCCCCCCCCCCCCCCCCCGCTTTATACATCTGAATACTACCAACTTACAGCATACTGATCTAGGTTCAGTTTGGCTGTCCTCTCTGTTTTGGCAAACTACGCGCCAACAGGCAGAACGTAACCTGTAACCCTGGGTTCCTGCCGTGTTTACTCAGAATGGTTTAGCGGCTTCCCGCGTGTGATCCGTGATGCAGCTGTGCACGCGTCAGCTTCACCTGTCTTCCCGTGAGCTTTCATTGTTATTGTCATCGTCACCGCCGCCGTTGTCGTTGACGCTGTTGTTGTTGTTGTTGTTTTCGACGATCTGTCCTTGCGGTTAAAACGGCTCTGCCGTGTATTTTTTTTTCGCCTGTGTTGTTTGTCTGTTTCGTGGCCTGCCGCATCTCTCCCTCTCTGTTCATCCACGATTCATGTGATACAAGTGGCCAATTAAAAAGATCCATCCCAGTGTCACACTTGTTTTGTTTCGCTGTGTTTTTCTGGTTTGTATGTGTTACTGTGGGCGTGGGGTGTGTGTGTGTGTGTGTGTGTGTGTGTGTGTGTGTGTGTGTGTGGTAAACTAGATGGTGTTTGTGATGTGGTTACTCTTTCTCTCTCTGTGTTGTTTTGGTTGGTAACCCACTCTTCTCTTGCAGGAGCTGACAATGTTAAGGTAAGATTAATCGGAAAATACGTCTAAAATTGTCAGTTTTAATGTTATGCTCTGTTCTGTTTCTCTTTTTTTGTCTTAGAATAATAATGATATGATGAACACTGCATTGCTGATGAATGGATAAATGGCCACATGGTTAGATCAGGACACGTTGCATCACAGCAAAGCAGTGACATTAGCAGACAGCATGTTCTCAGTTCTCAGGCACTGTCAATGTCTCAAATCTGTCTTATTATAATTATTATTATCATTATTATTATTATTATTATTATTATTATTATTATCACTGTTGTTATCATTATTATTAGTAGTAGTATTAGTATTAGTATTGTTGTTATTATTATTAGTATTAGTAGTATTTGTATTATTATTAGTATTATTATGATAACTGTTGTTATCACTATTATTATTATTATCATTATTATTATTATTATAACTTTTGTTATCATTATTATTATTAGTAGTATTAGTATTACTATTGTTATTATTATTAGTAGTAGTACTAGTATTATTAGTAGTATTATTATGATCACTGTTGTTATCATTATTATTATTATTATTATTATTACCATTATTATTATTATTATTGTCACTGTTGTTGTTATTATTATTATTATTGGTATTAGTATTATTATTAGTATTAGTATGATCACTGTTGTTATCATTATTATTATTATTGGTATTATTATTAGTATTAGTATGATCACTGTTGTTATCATTATTATTAGTAGTAGTAGTAGTAGTGGTGGTGGTACTAGTAAGAAATGAGAGGCTTATGTGTTGAGTCGTCGTGTAAGACTGGCTGACGTCTGAGTGGTAACTGGGGCAGGGAATTGAATGTTTTTGAAGATTTTTCTTCTCATGTCCATCACTCTGTTCACTCACCGTCACTGCCTGAACACATCTCCGTCTCTACTCACGCTGTTACTGAACACATCTCACTCTGTATACACACACATTACTGAACACGTCTCAGTCTGTATACACACACATTACTGAACACATCTCAGTCTGTATACACACATTACTGAACACATCTCAGCCTGTATGCACACATTACTGAACACGTCTCTGTCTGTATACAGGCACATTACTGAACACATCTCAGTCTGTATACACACACATTACTGAACACGTCTCAGTCTGTATACACACACATTACTGAACACATCTCAGTCTGTATACACACATTACTGAACACATCTCAGTCTGTATACACACATTACTGAACACATCTCAGCCTGTATGCACACATTACTGAACACATCTCAGCCTGTATGCACACATTACTGAACACGTCTCTGTCTGTATACAGGCACATTACTGAACACATCTCAGCCTGTATACACACATTACTGAACACATCTCAGTCTGTATACACACATTACTGAACACATCTCAGCCTGTATGCACACATTACTGAACACGTCTCAGTCTGTATACACACACATTACTGAACACATCTCAGTCTGTATACACACATTACTGAACACATCTCAGCCTGTATGCACACATTACTGAACACGTCTCTGTCTGTATACAGGCACATTACTGAACACATCTCACTCTGTATACACACACATTACTGAACACGTCTCAGTCTGTATACACACATTACTGAACACATCTCAGCCTGTATGCACACATTACTGAACACGTCTCTGTCTGTATACACATATTACTGAACGCATCTCCGTCTGTATACAAACATTACTGAACACATCTCAGTCTGTATACACAAACATTACTGAACACATCTCAGTCTGTATACACATTACTGAACGTGTTTCTCGCTTTGTATATACACACATTGCTGAACACGTCTCAGTCTGTATTCACATTACTGAACACGTTTCTCTCTCTGTATATACACACATTGCTGAACACATCTCAGTCCATATGTTCACTGTTGCTGAACGTGTCACTGAACACACACTGTTACTGATCGACACACAGACTGTTACAGTCCAAACGCGTCTCACTTTCACAGTCTTTCATGACCCGTAATCCACAGCATCCTCACATTGAGTTTTAACAACCCGTGATGGGTTTGTGTGTGTGGGTGTGTGTGTGTGTGTGCGTGTGTGTGTGTATGTGTGTGTGTGTGTTTGCAGTGGGTTTGTGGTAATCGTGTTTAGAATCAGCACTACTCATTTCTGATCGTGAAGTTGTTCTTTGTGATGCCACAGTGCCAGTGAAACACTGAGACTGCAGTTTTCTGATATCCAAGCCCACGCGGCTATGACTGTCGGCATGTTCCTGTGTATATGCTTAATCATTATAAGAGATAAAGAGATAAAGCAGAACACTGTTCACAGGAGATTGCATGTGTTTTAAGTCTCCTTCTCTCCTGTGTGTGTGTGTCTGTGTGTGTATGTGTGTGTGCGTGTGTGTGTTTCTGTGTGTGTGTGTGTGTCTGCGTGTGTGTGTGTGTGTGTGTGTGTCTGCGTGTGTGTGTGTGTCTGTGTGTGTGTGTGTGTCTGTGTGTGTGTGTGTTTCTGCGTGTGTGTGTGTGTGTGTGTCTGTGTGTGTGTGTCTGTGTGTGTGTGTGTGTCTGCGTGTGTGGTATGTGTGTGTGTGTGTGTGTGTCTGCGTGTGTGTGTCTGTGTGTGTGTGTGTCTGTGTGTGTGTGTGTGTGTGTATGTGTGTGTGCGTGTGTGTGTTTTTGTGTGTGTGTATGTGTCTGCGTGTGTGTGTGTGTGTGTGTGTGTGTGTGTCTGCGTGTGTGTGTGTGTCTGTGTGTGTGTGTCTGCGTGTGTGGTGTGTGTGTGCGTGTGTGTGTCTGTGTGTGTGTGTGTGTGTGTGTGTCTGTGTGTGTATGTGTGTGTGTGTGTGTGTGTCTGCGTGTGTGGTGTGTGTGTGCGTGTGTGTGTCTGTGTGTGTGTGTGTGTCTGCGTGTGTGGTGTGTGTGTGCGTGTGTGTGTCTGTGTGTGTGTGTGTGTCTGTGTGTGTGTGTCTGTGTGTGTGTGTGTGTGTGTGTGTCTGCGTGTGTGGTGTGTGTGGTGTGTGTGTGCGTGTGTGTTAGTTTGGGAACGAGGCGCAGCAGTTGGAGTGGGCGAAGCGAGAGAGTGAGCGAGCAGAGAGAGAGCGGCTGAAGAGGCTTCGGCAGCAGGAGCAGGAAGACCTGGAGCTCGCCATCGCTCTGAGCAAAGCCGAGATGTCCAACGCCTGACTGTGAAAAGCCTTCTCACCGCACCTGCCCCCTACCCTCTCTCCCCCTAAAACACACACACACACACACAAAACAAAGACAACCCCGCACTCCACACGTCCCCAGAGCCAACCCCCACCCCACCCCCCACCCCCCCGGCTATACCCTCTCCGATTCCCAAATCTGCTTCTCCCAAATCAAACTGGTTTTCGTTCTCCCCTCCCAACGTCCCACTGGTTTTTTCCTGCCCTGGGAAGCTGCTTTGGGCCTGTAGTAACCAATCAGAGGCTGGAAGGATCACATGACTAATTATGGAGGTCTGGTTGCTCCTCATCGAGGAGTTCTGCTTGGGGAAACAGACACGTGGTCACAAATCTGGCGTTGATGAAAAGATGCAGTGGACCGAGGGTGGGGTCAGAGGTCAGTCAGCAGTGACCGGGGGGTTTGAGGGTTTTGGAGAAAGGACAGATAGAGATGCTCCTAACCATCACTCTCTCTATCTCTCTGTTTCTCCCGTTACCGTGGCGTTGGGTTTGATGGGGGCTGGGCGGGGGAGGGGGGGCCTTGTGGTGGTTTGGGAATGAACTGCTTTGCTGTGTGTGCACTGCATCCTACCTGCACTGGTCTGGCGAACAGAGGAAGTTCGTTTCACGTTAACGAGAGCGTGCGAGCAAGCGTGCGTCAGCCCCTGTGTACGCAACGTCACGGTCGCCCACGTCACGGTCAATCAGGCGTCTGCAAATTCATCAGCTCCATTTGATCCCCGACCCGCCCCGCGACCGCGCCCAGTTGGAGAGGACGAGATGGACGGCGACCCGCAGAAACCGTCTCGCTGACGTTGACACGACGGGTCAGCGTCGGTCAAAACTTGGCCCGACAGAGGAGCATGGTACTTCACGCCTGAGCACCTGACACGAAACCACAACATACAGGAACACGATAAGGGAAGGGATTGTGGATTCTGGTGTGTGTGGATTCTGCTGTGTCGTGTTTCGGACGTGGCTTTCGTGTGGAAGAGAAGAACAGTGAGAAGGGCTTTGGGTGGAGTGGAGCTGGAGTGACTGGAAATGGAATTAATATTGAGATTTGCTGGTACTGGGTGGAAACCTAGTTTTGCTGCGACTGGAACTAATTATACAGGTTTATACTTTCTCTCTCTCTCTCTCTCTCTCTCTCTCTCTCTCTCTCTCTCAGTAAGAGTGTCAGCCTCAGAGGGGTGTGTGTGAGGGAGAGTGCGTGCGTTGGTGTGTGTGAGTGTGAGCGTGCACAAGAGTGCTAATGTGAGTGTGTGGCTGTGCACATGCATATGTCCAGACAGACGCTGGTTTGGCTTTGATCTGATGAGTGTTTTTTCTGACATTATCACAGGAGAGAGAGAGAGAGAGAGAGTGAGTGAGCACTGGCTGTTGCCTTGAGTAACGGGTGACCGTACTCTGAGGACAGAAGAATAGATAAATATCATTCTTTTCTTTTTTTTTCTCTGGTTCATTCTCTTGAGTGACTGCTGTTACAGTATTCGATATTTCATCTCATTCTCGTACTGCTTCACATAAAAAGGACTACGAAAAAATGACTTCACAAGCACAATTTACAGAACTGACAGCAACTTACAGGGGCTTTGTGTTTTATCAGCTCTAACAGGCAAAGGACTGCATGCCCCTGGATGCCTGTGTTTGTGTGTGCGTGTGCGTGTGCGTGCGAGTGTGTGTATCCTCAGACTGGCGTTGGTTTCTGTTCTGAAATAGATTGGTTTAAATCTAACGTACGCACTAAAAAAAAAAAAAAAGAAAAGAAAGAAGAGAGAGAGATCTCATTCTCTGGTTTGATAACAGTTTTTTTTTTTAAACTGCATGTTCTTATACTTGAACTGGATATGAAACCAGGCGCGCATAAATATGTCTGTTTTAATACTGTACTCGACCAGTAATCCTCAGTCTGTTTGTTTGATCGGTACATCCTGACAAATCGCACGTATTTAAACAAATGCAGCTCCTCAGTGGCACCAACCTCTCATCATGGCGCTTTGATCAGTTACAGTGAGACACACACACAAGCGCTGGGGAGATGAGGAAGAGTGTGATAGAGAGGAAGGGCGTGAGGAGCACGGTCTTTAGAGAGAGAGAAAAAAAAAAACATGCAAAATAAACAAAAAAATAATCTGTAATGAAGCGACTGTGTTTAACGGATAGTGATACCAACACGTCTCTGCCATGTGTACTGTATCTGCCTTCAGAAACACTGTGTGCTTTCACACACACACACGCACACGCACACATACGCACATGCACATGCACGCACGCACGCACATGCACACAAACACACACACACGTACGCACACACACGTATGCACACACGCACACAGGCACACACGCGCACACATGCACATAGACACACACATGCACACAGAGACAAACACATGCACACAGACACACACACACAGACACACACGGAGTGCTTGCTGTGGTGCTGTTACTCCTCCAGGCCCTGTGCTCTGATGTGAAATAGTCGTGCGTGCTGAAGCCCATCTGTTTTAAGGGAGCGCTCCTATGGCAGTCAGAGCTAGCCTCACGTAAATGTGCAGTTACACACACAGTGTCATGTTTCACAACTGGTACATATCACTCCTCTTCTCTCCACTGAGTCATGTGACCTCCTCTCTTGTTTGCTCTCTTTTTTTGCTTTGCAGTCTAATGTTTTATGTGGTTTATTCCAAACCCCTCTGACCTCTGTTCGGTTTTTCTTGTGGTGTTTTAATCACAAGACGATCTGACACCAAAAGGTATCGACCCCCAGCACGCCCCTGTTCGTCAAGTCACACCAGAGCAGCGTCGTCGCTGAGAGAAGGCCCTAAGCCTCTAATGGAAGTAACTCACTGCACTGAAAAGATACGCCCCCCCCCCCCCCTCCCCCCCATTCCATTTTAAGGCCGAACATTCTATTGGAACGCACGGCAAGGTTCCGGAACTCCCGTTGTGACATCACTACCCCTTTCCCTCATTCTCCTCTCCCCATGTCCCCCTAGGCACAACCCGTGTCACGCTTTAGTTTACACTCCGAGTTAGGTTTGTTGAATGCGAGCTGTAGTTTGTGTTTGAGTGTTTGGACCGGGGTCACAGCCGCTGTCCCTGGTCTAACACACGGCAGAGAGCTTGGAAATGACTGTGAGCTCGGTCAAGCTTACGGTAGATACCACTTAATACTCTGTGTGTGTGTGCGCGTGTGTGTGTGTGTGTGCATGTGAGTGTCTGGGTATGATATCTCCATTGTGCAATAGTTTATTTGTTTTACTGAGATGTATGTGTGAGTCCATTGTCATGTTAATATCCAGTTTAATCTTTTTTTAATATTATTGTCATAAAGATTTTATTGTTGTTGTTTGTTTTGTTTTGTTTTTTAGTTTGTGTCATTGATACGTGTTGAACAGATGAATGTGAAGCAGAATGCATTCCTCTTGCCCTGAGTCTCACCCTGTCTCCTGTAGATTATGAATAAAAAAAAAAAGAAATGGTTAATCTGTCTTACTGAAATGCATTAAAAAAAACTCCATATACATAAAATCATGTACATTATATCTGTTATATTTGTCCAATATAAAACATGGGGAAAAAAGACAAAATGTTGTAAGTTAAAAACATTTGGAGAGTTGGAGACTACACTAGTAGTGCTATGAAAAGCTACAGGTCTCTTTGGACATGTTTAACGCTCAGTTATGTGTTTAAATAGAATTAAAAAAAAAATGTTTCAGATACAACTCAGTGTGGCCTGGTCTCTTTGTTTCATCATGTTGTCCATGGGTTCAGACGACAGTTTGAGGAGGTTTTGACCCAAGTCTAGCGCAGCGCTGAAGCATCTCAGCACATTTCAGCGCTCTCCCTGCTCGCGCAGCACAGGGCTTTTTCACGGGTTTCATCAGCAGCATCAGAGCAGGGAGAGATTTAAAACGAGATTTAAAATTTATAGAAACGCTCGTGGGCCTCTTGGAGCAGGCCGGGGAAACTGACGTAAAGTAGAGAACGTCTAACTGTCACGCCCGAAAGGTCGTTCGAGTAGGTGATTAAAGATTCTGTTGTCTGTAGCGAGTAAAATAGCCTTTTTGTTACGAACATCTGCAAACGGTGGTGTTTTTGGGTGTTTGCTTGTTTGGTTCAGTTAAGAACTCATTATAAGTTAAGCAGGCGAACTGTATTTTCATTCGAACATTTTGTTTTAGAGCAAAGATCGTCCCTACAGGGCGGACGTTTTACGTAACATCGACCGTTAATGAACTGTGTTTTTATTTTTTTTTTTTTTCCTCTCTGTTTTAAGTGACATATCGCAGATCTTGAGTGCTGAGTCTGTTTCTTAGTTAAACACTACATCTCTCATCTGTCAACCTGCGACCTGAAATTCAAGAGCTTTTTTAATTTGGGAACGTTAACAGTCTCCATGTGAAATAACAGGAAATTCCAAAGAAAACTTTTATTTACCTTAAATATGTGTCACTGAAATTCGCGAGATGAAGTGGCCATGGAAACGGTGTTTAGTGGGACGGCTCCGGTAAAGAGAGATTCGCGTAGCTTCACAAAATCGGTTTGCGGCGTTTGACCCCTGTTTACACATACCTCTAGCGCAATTTAGTATTCATCCTCATCCTCAACTCTGGAACATTTACTTTTCATTAAAGAATAAATAAATTAAGACATGGTTTTGTTGGAAATAGTTGACATTTTTGAAGCAGGCAGACCCCGTAAATATGTGTATACTTTCACTCATTACTTGTTTAGGCTGGAACAGTCTCGCCGATGGCCGTCTCCCTCACCACGTTGCTCTCTCCGTCCCTGCACAGACGCGCTGTTCCTGGAAAGGGGGGGGCGGGGGGTATCCCATGTGGTGTAAGGAGTTGCAGGTGTAGCCGGAGCAGCAGGATCAGATTGCCGTGATGTTGGAGAGAAGGGGAAAATGTCCACACACGTGTTCGTGCGGTGGCCCTTAGAGGGGTTCTAAAGCAAGGTCCGTATCCCTCCAAAGCCGTAACGCTGGTAACAGGATCCTGTATGTGTGTTCAGTCTGCTTACATTATGTGAATAGAATGTTAATGGACAAAAACACTGACAGCTGGCCCTGTGTGTGTGTGTGTGTGTGTGTGTGTTCTTATAACCTCTTTTGCCTGATTTGACAGCACATCCTGATGGATCTTAATCAATGCAAAACTAAACTCCTCTAGAATCAGTGACGACCTGATGGACGAAGAAGACCGTAATGTCTTACTAGTTCACTAGACTGTTCTGAGGTAACGCGCAGGGGGTTCGTGGATATCCGCACGATTTGGCGATGAGCCGAATGTTTTGCCCACAGCTCCTTACTGATGGATGGACCGAAACGAGTCTTCGGACATGGAAGTGGATGGCAGGACATTTGGACCTGTGTATGTAGTCCTGTGTGTGAGATAAACTGCAGGACTGAAGAGTTCCAGACATGGGTTTGGTGTATTTAATCAGCTGCCTTAAGGAGTGTGTGTGTGTGTGTGTGTGTGTGTGTGCGCGCGTGTGTTTCTCGTGTATAACGTGACCCAGGGGATGTTTTGGTACTGGCAGAACACTCATACTCGCCAATGGAGCTGTCAAAAAGCTGTAGGCAGAGACTAATGCAGGCCAGATGCACACTCCTCTCCTTTCCTGCTTGCTTGCAAAAATATGCGATTTTTCTATTGGTTTATTGTCATCCAATCTCTGTGTGTGTGTGTGTGTGTGTGTGAGCTGTTATATACTGAGGTGATCCCTGGAGGGGAGAGAGGAACTACAGTGGAAGATTTAGGTCCATTCAGATCTTAAGAAGATTTAGGCAAATTCAGATCTCTAAATCTCTCAGACTTGGATCTGTTTCACATTGTGTCAGATATGCCAGGTGACTCTGTTAGATGTGACTCAAACAAAAACAAAACACATTTCACAACAATAACAACCACAAGAACAACAACAAAAGTCCAGTCTCATGCCAGCTGCCCAGCACAAACTGTAACAAATGTCTGTACATACTGGTTCAGACATTTTCCCATGCTGGGGACTTTCCAGAAAAATTCCAGTAGATGGCATCCTCTTCCCATGGCATTCCCATCCTGTGCCCAGAGGGACGTCGATCAGATCGGTGCTGATGCTCTACCCAGGGGATAGGTCACCGAGCGGAACCAGCGGTGAACGCTTCGGAAAGTCAACAGTGGTGCTGACTTACCGTCAACCATCACCTATTTCACAGTTGTCAGTGTGAATAAAAAATAAACAGCATTTCTGGGAAAGGGAGGAGGGGGAGGGAGACAGCACGTTCCATGATAGAAAACTCTGGTGAATGTTTTTGAAGGGACTGTGTTTTGGTGTGGCGCTGTGACATGGAGTCTGAGGATCCTATGTTGAGTCGAGTTGAGATTTGTCATCTGATCAGTAAGAGGGGAAGACTGGGTAGCGTTAGCGTGGATCCGCGTGAGGTACACTAAAGCCCCACTCTGGTGAGATAAAGATCTACGCTCACATGCGCTCTGCATTTTGTTCTAACTTCTCTCATTGTCATTTGTGCTGACGCGACAAACTGCACGTCTCTCGCAGGCAATCTCAATACACACAAGCACGCACGCACGCACACACACACACACACACACACACCCATATTTATTTCAGTGCAATCGGAGGAACGCTACTTTCTCTACTCTAGATCAGAGTTTCTGCCACTCACCCGCTCACTCGCTCGCTCACTCACTTCTGGTTCTTTTTCTCGCTTTCCCTCACCGTCTCTGTTTTCAATATTGTGAGAGACGAAAGCTGAAATGCAAAAAGCCTCTGTGGACTTTTTTTTTTTTTTCATTCATGAAGTTTGTGATCGTGACTAATCTAAGATTGTTCCCGTTAAGCTAATGTTAAGATGTTTCTCTAACATCCCTGTTATTTTTTTTTTTTTTTCTTTTTTGCGACCTTAGTGAAAACTTCTGATTTTTATCTGAGGTGAGCTGTGACTCATAGCAGTGCCTGTTGTTGGTTTCATATCAAACCGTTTTTCTGGTAGGTAGATTATACTCTTCAGATTACTCACCTCATGTCCGTTTCGTTCTGCTGCAGGAGTGATGATATAACCCATACAGTCCATTCAATGTGCCATATTTCACAGAATAAAACAGGTTTGTTGTTCTCTCCACAGTAGGTGGTAAAGTGATTAGAATGTGGATGATTTTATTTATTTATTTATGTTTAACTCAGAAATATGCCTATTTTAAAACTATTGTTTCTTTAATTGCACCTATCTCAAAAACTTGATTAAATCTTTGTGAACCTGATTGAGGCTAAACTGCGTTTTTTTTATCTCTCTGCGTGTAGCCTGGACCCAAACCAAAAAAACAAAACAAAACAAACCAAACAAACAGAGAACTGGTGTGAGAACCTAGTGAACTCTTTAGCAGAAAGTATCTCACCCAGAGTGAAAGATCATCATTTGGCCCTAGCCTGACACTTAAACACCAGGGTATTTACTGCAGCCTGTAGTGTTTATTACTTCCGTGTGACCCAGGCAGGGTACTCTGACTTGATGCCTCCCATTAGGACGAGGATGGGCAGAAATATTACTGTTTTGTTTGCGTTTTTTTTTTTTTTTTTGGCATGACTGAAGTCAACGCACACCGATCCAGCAGTGGTTCCCACAGGACTGCTCTTCAACTGCTTTTTGCGTTTTTACGAGGCCTCATAGCTTTTCACACATCCACCAACATATCCATCAAGCTTTTAGAACAGTCAGAAGTCCCCACAGGCATATGACTTTGTCCAGTCGGATCAATTTACCTCCCCTTTATTAGATTGGCATCTCTCTATTCTCAAGATTTTGCAGCTGAGCAAGCAGAAGTCTCTCTCTCTTTCTCTCTCTTTCTCTCTCTCTCTCTCTCTCTCTCTCTTTCTCTCTCTCTCTATCTATGCACCATCTCTCCAGCAGTCCTGCTGTGTGCTCGCTGAGGCGGAATTGCTTTTCTTTTAAACTGGGCCATACCCACATGCCCAGACAGAACCACCATCTCTACAGTTATGATCATGGAAGGTCTGTATTTATAGCTCTTAACTGTTGTTGTCTGTCTACAGATCTGATGCAGCTGGAAGACATTGTGTTCTGTGTTTAGTGTAAGAAGTTTTGTCATGCCTGCATTAAAAGCCCCTAAGCACACAGCACTGAACTGCACAAGACTTGAACCTGTCTCTCTGTATCTGACTGTTCATGGATTTTTATTTATTTATTTATTTTTTTAATATGAGGGTTATGCTGACTGGAATTTGCAACAAGTGGTGTCAGAGAAAAGGATTTGTCTCATCACAAATGAGAAGAAAGCAATATATATATCTCAAATTTAAATTTTAATATATACATTCAGTACACTATTTACATTGTATAAATTATTTACAAGTCAAAAGACTTAACTCAGAAAACAAAAACTCTAAAAATGTAAAGTTCTTTGGTAACAACAAACAGTTGAGACAAAAAACAGACTGGAATGTGTATTTAAAAACTGTTTGAATGAGAACAGTTCTAGATTAAGACACCCTGATTTTTTTTTTTTCAAAATTTCTGACATGTTGATAAATGCACAAACATGATTAAACATTCATTTCAAGCCTCAAGTACTTGTAAGGCAGTTTTAGAAAATAAAATTTAAAAAAAACATTGTCTTAATGCTTATTTCATTTTTGCAGGTTAAACAATTACATACGATTGTCTTTTTTTTCTTGGCCAAGTACTTATGGCACTCGTGAGATGCATAGCTACATGGGATAACAAATAGGCACTGTTGTGACGTCACGATTACATCATGTTAGACGAACTTGTTTACTGTTTGATTCCAGTTACGTCAAAGGTTTGGGTCCAGCCCAGTAAACTACTTTATAAACGTGTTTATAAATGCAAACAAAATATACTTAACAAAATTTTTTTTTTGTTGTTGTTCAAAGAAACTGTAGTACCAGCTACACAATGCAAAAATAGGTATATGTTTGACAAAATGTCAGGTCTGTTCATGTTTTTGGCATTTCTATATACTGAGACAAACATTAAATAGCTTGTTTGTTTGTTTGGGTCATAATGCATGTTTTGAATATATTCATGCCTGTTCTTTGCTCAGTGTGTTAAAGTCCACAGGTGTATTGAGCGCGTGTCCCTTCCTACATGTGTCTCTTCATATGCAGCGCGAGATGATCGGACCGGGAGAAGGCACGCTCGCACAAGTGGCACTGGAAAGGTCGATGTCCAGTGTGCTTACGGAAATGACGTGTCAACTCATCGGATCGGGCAAACTTCCAACCGCAACCCTCCCAGCTGCAGTGGTAAGGTTTCTCGCCTGTGAAAGAATGATTAAAAAAAACATTAGTTTCGTGAAATACGCAAAAATCAAAGTTTTAATTCTCAACATGGAACTTCAGTGAGTTCAGTTAGAGGAACAGCTTTTACCTGTATGCGTGCGGAGATGCGCTTTCAGATGCGAGCTCTTGGTGTATGTTTTACCGCAGCCTGTGAAAGTACAGGTGTGAGTTGCGGTCCGTTTCCTTGGCCACGAGCGCCGACCCCTCTTGGGCTTGGAGTCCAGCAGCTCGAGCGGAGAAGACGGTGGAGTGAGCAGAACTCTCTGGTTGGCGGACGCCCCTGCTATTCCATCCTCGCACATGCCGAAGCCGTGCGCGCTATGGAATGGCAAATGCATCTGGGGATGCGGATGATGCGGGTGCACGTTCGGGTAACCGTGCGGGGGCAGAGTCATCGTGTGGCACATCTGCGGCGGGGGGCACTCCGAGTTGAGCAGTTCGGTCGGGCTGAGCGGGGGGGTCATGCTACCCTGAGGTGAATTCGCCAGCCGCGGTTGCTCATACGCCCTCATGCACGCGCCACTGCCTTCCTGCTTGATTTTGGGAACCATTCCCATTGCGGGTCCGTAACTGTCCAAGTGAGGCTCGACTTTTATGCTGTCCGAAGTGATCGCGAGGAATCTCCCTTGCATGCCACCGGCGTGAGTCTGTTGGCAGTAAGTGTCCACTTCAGATCTCAGAAGTTCTGCCATCAGACTGTTGTTATACGGCGGAGGAGAGCCGTTTAGGTCGGGGACAGGGTAGGCAGAGTTGAACATGTTGCCTGACTCGGGCATTCTGTACTCGCCTCCAATCTCCGTAGGCTCAGAACCCGCTGTGTTTGAAAGAATAAATTCCAGATCCAACAAATTATCTAGATCCTCGTCGTCGTGTCTGCTAAGCATATCCATGTTCGGAGAAATGTCAGTCAGCGTGCAGCTGGAATGCATGTCACTCTTCCATCTCTGCAACTAAGAAAGGTCGATTTTGTTAAAAAAAAAAAAAATCATAAGGAAAGATTGAGTCGTCAGCTACAATTAAATACTGTTTTCATTAACAGACAAAGATTTAAAACTTTGTAAATGATTAATTTAAAAACGTGAGCGGTTATTCTGAGATAAGGAAAACGCTCTTAAATTATCCCCGCTCCCATTCACTGTATACCACAACATATCATTTAGAAAACGAGCAAATACTTACATCTTCCCAACACTTTTCTCTCTGAGTTGCAAAAGTTGAAATTGAAGGCAAAATGGTCTCACTCAAGGCCATCTCCAGTCAAAATTAGGAGAACGAAGCTCTTATGTTTCACCGCAAATTTAGATGTAGTCTCTCAAAAGGCAAGACTTTGGAAGAGCAGTCGTAATCCTACAGGGAGAATTTGCTGTAGACAACTACAACAAGATCTCCGTCTTTATAACGAAGTGTTTCAAACTCATGTGCGAGTTTGATTGGTAGGCAACCCTATCTTATAAATATCGCCGCTGAGAAGCTGGACCAATTGTACGAAGCGGAGGAAATACGTTCAGGATGGACGTAGTTCACTATCCGTCCCTAATTTTAGCTCCGGTATATAACGTTGCTCCTCGGCGAAAGCCTGTCGTCTGTTCTGTAGCGCAGGCATTCACGAGCGGGCTTCTTAAATCTTCTCCAGCACCCGCCCCTAAACGAGTTTAACAAGGCAAGTTACCTCCTCTGAAGACAGAAAGAAAGAAAGAGAAAGAGAGAGAGAGAGAGAGAGAGAGAGAGAGAGATTACTCTTAGTAGTAGAAGGCATAGTGTCGATACTGACGGATAAAGCCTATTACCACACGGATGCAAAAAGAACTCGCACACCTTCAATTTAATCCTTTCAAACGACATGAAACCTAAGGAACGCAATTTAGCGTAAACTTTGCGTGTGTTTTTTAGTTGTTGCTTAAAAACCAGAACTGCTGATGTAAGCTACAAGTAGCCTACTTTATTGTTCTCTAATAGTCTGGAATTTTTATTTTTATTCATGGAAGTACATTAAGACAAACATACATTTTTAACAGTGATACTGAAAATGCTGAAGTCACTCGATTCATGTGATATTTCTGAGTCGTGTTTCAACGGTCTTTTCAAAATTGAAAAAGACATAACTGCAGTGACATTTTTAATACAAGAGTTTCTTGCGCACCTGCCTGACAACGCCCCCCCCCCCCCCCCCCCCCACGACAGAACTCATTAACATACCCTCTCTCCTTGACAGAACCGAACTCCATCGAACATCAGAGCCTTTCATAAAGACCCGGCCGAGAGGCGCCAGGTACACCTAAGTCTTTTCAGGCCACGCAACCTCCCGAAAACACATACCATTATGGCATTTAAGACCCTATTCATTTGTTAATGACAAGCTTCAGTAATGGGGGGCTAGGCTGCTTTGTCCAAACGGCAGGTATCGGGGCAATTAGGCTTCATTCAGTGAGTTTTTGGCAAAGAGTGGCGAGGGAAAATTTTAGACAGTGATTAGACATTAAGCCATTCAGTTCAACTAAGATAACAATTGGACGGTACAGTGATTATGTTTTATTCCCAAACACAGCAAGCTGCGTATTCTTTATGTCTTTGCTGGTACGCCATGTTAAAATTCCCTCGTTCTCCTTCTGTCTTGTCTTTTCTGACCGTTTGTTGTCCACGGACTGACACGCTGCTCTTCCGTTTAGCGTCTTGCTCAGTGCGCTCCTGACAATTGAATTAATTCCACAGTGTCAGAAAACATCACTGAAGACTGAGTGTAGATCGCTAAGAAACGATAGAACAACCTACTGCCGCTGGTTACGTTTAGGCTCTCCTAATATATAATCATAGTTCATTCAAATCGTCACTGTTTGGAATTAATTCTACAAACGTATTTTACACGTTCTAATAGAAGAAGTTCTTTAATATCAGCGTTTTTACGTAATGAGAACGTAAAAAAAGTTACAATTTTTTAGTGTAATTTCTTATGCAATCCTGCTATCATGTCAACACACTGCTTTCTTGCTCTAACATCATTCATTTCCCCTTGTTTTGTTGTTGTTGTTGAATACTCGTTTTAATCTATGTAATGTAACTACATGTCAGTTCAGGTGAAGGTACAAGACATTGACCGGAGGGCCTTTGACTGTACTGCGTAACGTTTTCTAAAGATCAAACATGATTTATGCATGAAAGGAGAACCCTAAACCTGTCTGACACAATTCTTTTGGAAGGAGCCAGTGGAAAGCATCCAGGAGACCTGACCAGCCTTGTGAGATTCACAGGGCGGCGTATCTGTTAATCTACTGTTCGCCCTGCGGCTAATATACAGTATATGTTAATTGCAGGGTTCCCGATGTAATGCCGTGTGTTTGGTGGGTAAATACCACTCATTTGAAAAGACAACGTGTTCTAAAGCAGAGGGTCATCTGTGTGGCAGAACACACAGCACCACACACCACAACACACCCTCCCTGCGCCTCAATCACTGGCTTCCCTGTAAACAGAGTACGGGGAACTCATCTGACATTGAACTGGGCGTACATGGTTTTGTTTTTTTTTTGTTTTTTTATTTTGCTGAACTGAACAGTATACTAAGGACACGCAATCATGGTTAATAATATTTTGTTTTCGTTTTTTGTTCAAAACGTGAATTGTGTATGTGACACAACACACGCACATACATTCACACACACACACACACACACACACAGACAAACTTAAGGAACCTTGGAAGTAAAATGAACAGGACAACAGAACACAGGATTGGTCACTAAAGTAACAATGACTACTAACCTATTACAATCCAGTATCATTGTCTACTATTATTATATCTATGACTCCAGCTCTCAGTGCTATGGTTCGGCGGTGTATGTCTCCGTGATCTGTTTCTGCATCCATGGTGACTGCTCCCAGTCAGACTTCCATATGGATAACCCACACTCCTGCTGCACCCATAACGGGTCAGAACAAGTCTGTACCGCAATCCCAGCTTTGATTGATCATAAACTGCACGAAAAAGGATAGTCATACCATTCCTGAAACATCTCTCACTGTATTACGGCTGGAAATGAAAGTCAATTCTAGCACGTGTAAAAATATTCACCAAGAAAGTTTCACCGTTGGCTTGGTGTGAGAAGAAATTTCCGGTATTAACTCTGAGCGGACGCGCACTGTACGGAGGTGGTGTGTAAGTGAGACGTTGATAAACTGCCCCCCACCCCCCCGTCCCCTGCAGGTGTAGCTGATTTGGTTTGCTTTGCCTTTAACAGATTTCTGTTTTTCTTATTGCATGTTTTGGCCAGCACTTCACATGGCACTTGGCAAACCTTCACAGGGCCTGCAATGAGCCACCAATTGCATCATGGGAATTCTTGTGTGTGTGTGTGTGTGTGTGTTTTATGAGCAGTGACGCAGGGAGGGTGGTTTTTGGTCTGGTCTGTGTGCGTGTGTGTGTGTGTGTATGTGTTTGAATGTGTGCGTGTACGATGTAGTCATTGAGATCATGCGAGAGTGTACTGAATAATGTCACATTCCATATGCATGCGCGCACACACACACAGACACACACACAGACACACACACACTCACATACACATACACGCACACGCGCACACACACGCACGCACGCACACACACACGTGCGCACACATGCGCACGCACACACACACACACACACACACACACACATTGTCCACATTTCTCCCGTCTGCCATTTGTTTCCTTTGATCTGTAGCATTTTTACATCCTTCACTCAGGACTGAAATCTCCTGGTGTCCTCACACAGCTTTCACTCAGAGCAGGAAAAGCTTTAGTTTTGTCTCTGCATTGGCTTGTGAAGCTGATACAAACCTTTGAGAAGAGATCAAAACATTTGTCAGAAGTGGCCTTGCTTTTGTTAAACACTGTGAGCTGAGTTCCAAACTGTTTCAACCTGAAACGACTAGATGTCTTTCAATCCCTACATTCTTTCAACAGTCTAAGGAAACGTTCGTGAAAACCAGCAGGCGACTAGTGCAAGTGGAGGGGAAATCCAGTAACATTCAACATCACGTGCCTTTTTTTTTGTTTTGTTTTTTTTTTTTTTACGTTTTGTTTTTTTTTCTTTTTTGAGTTTCTGAAAGACTCAAGACCTTGCAGCGGGTGCTCTGAGTGTTTCTGACTTATTTTGGAAACACCTGCTTTGTCCCCACGGCAGGAAACCAGCGCAGTTTCTCTCCATGCGCTTTCGAGAGAAGGAAACTGAGAGTCCTGCCACAGACTGCGTGAGTGAGCGTTTGAGCCGGAATGGGATCTGAGCAGCCCTTTATATACTGAGGTTATTTTTAACCACACAACCCCTTTTGCCTATTACAGCGCTTCCTGCTCAGTCCGCTCAGGAAACAAGCTTTGCTGCTCTTCCTGCTCAAACTCTGGCTGATTCACAGGGAATCTGGGAGCTAGAGAGCAGGAATGGCCAGACCTCAGAGGAGGGTTTTTTTTTTTCTTTAATGGTGAAAAGGGAAAAGTTTGGCACACTGTGTGGATGTAGCAGAGAGAATCCAGGGGAAAAAAAAGGGTTCTGGCAGTCAGCTGTAATTCTGGGAGAGAACATATCGGCATGGCCGCGTTACCCCCAAATTTATGTCTGTCAAATTTATGTCTGTCATCAGTCTCTGTCTGACAGGTGTCATCTGTCCATCTATCCATCCATCTATCCATCCATCCATCCATCCTATCTATCTATCTATCTGTCTGTCTGTCTGTGTTTCTGTCTGTCTGTGCATCCATAAGAACTACATGGCCAAGTCCTGACTTATACATACAGTATTACACTAATGCATAAATATCTTAGCGGCAGGCACCACTCTGGGTCACCGTTATGACTTAGGAGAGTGCAGTGTAAAGGTATGCTGACCTTACATTGACCCTGTAACATCAGTGCAGTGTAAAGGTATGCTGACCTTACATTGACCCTGTAACGTCAGTGCAGTGTAAAGGTATGCTGACCTTACATTGACCCTGTAACGTCAGTGCAGTGTAAAGGTATGCTGACCTTACATTGACCCTGTAACATCAGTGCAGTGTAAAGGTATGCTGACCTTACATTGACCCTGTAACGTCAGTGCAGTGTAAAGGTATGCTGACCTTACATTGACCCTGTAACGTCAGTGCAGTGTAAAGGTATGGTGACCTTACATTGACCCTGTAACGTCAGTGCAGTGTAAAGGTATGCTGACCTTACATTGACCCTGTAACGTCAGTGCAGTGTAAAGGTATGCTGACCTTACATTGACCCTGTAACATCAGGGCTGTGAACGCCAGGCAGTCTTATTCAGCACTGTCTCTCACATTAATTAAAGGATGAGTGTATCACCCTAAGGATGTGGACTGTGCCTAGCAAGATGAGTGATTATGACAAATCAGACAGAAATTGGGATCTGTTTCTGAGAAATTTGCACACTACACACACACACACACGTACACACACATACACACGAGTTATGTATGTTGTGGATCTCTACTGTTACACTTAATTTTTTTATTTTCCTGAAGCGAAAGTGATATTTCACGCTCAGAGAAAGCAGACAGAACCCGCATTTCTGAAAGGACTGTGGACAAACTTCCACAGGGAAAAGGAGACTGGTGAGAAGCTGGAAATTTTTGTTTGCATTTTTGTTTGTTGTTTTGGAAAAGCGTCCGCTTCTGCTCTCTTTCCCTCCGTAAGAACGGTTCCAGTTTTACGGAGAGACCCAGGTCTGTAGAGGAAAATAAGACTGTCTGAAATTCCCCTCATTAAGATAATCACTATCTCACCGGCCACGGACTCCCAGAGGAATCTGGACTGCACTGATGTGAAATGAAATGGCTTTAATAACTCTGGAGGTGATTCAGTGTGAGTGGTGTCATAGAGAGGGTCATGCATTCAGAGGTGAAAAGGATCAGACGAACAGAGAGCAAGGGAGAGAGAGAGAGAGAGGGAGAGAGAGCGAGGGAGAGAGAAAGTGAGGGAGAGAGAGAGCGAGGGAGAGAGGGAGAGAGAGCGAGAGAGAGACAGAGAGAGAGAGCGAGGGGGAGAGAGAGAGAGAGTGAGGGAGAGAGAGACAGAGAGCGAGGGAGAGAGAGAGAGAAAGAGAGCGAGGGAGAGAGAGAGAGAGAGAGACAGAGGGAGGGAGAGAGAGAGAGAGAGAGTGAGGGAGAGAGAGAGAGAGAGCGAGGGAGAGAGAGAGAGGAGAACAGAACGATGAGCTTGGGATGAAATGTTTAGGCGTTGGGTCTGGCAGTGTTTGTGTAATTTCGACATTCTGCCTTTCCTCTGTTATAAGTCCTAAAACCACAGGATTGCCGGGGAAGCAGCCAAGAAACAGTTTCCTTTTTATTTCGGAGTGGGAATTATAGAGACAGTCACTGCCATGCAGCAGCGTCAGATTTCTCAAGCCAAAGTAGACCACAGGGTTTCTCCCCTCCAGTCACGACCACAAACTCCTTAAACTGAGCCATCTGCATAAACACACACACACACACACACACACACACACATACACGCATACATACACATACACACACACACACACATACACGCATACATACACATACACATGCACATATACACAAACACTCACTTACACACACACACAAAATCATTCACCTTCACATTCGCATGCACTCATACAGACACACACACAAACACTCACTTACACATACACACACACACATGCATACATACACAAACACATACACACACACACATACATACACACATACACACACACACACAAAATCATTCACCCTCACATTCGCATGCACTCATACACACGCATACACACACACTCATATACATACACTGACACACAAACACACACATATGCGAGAGTGAGAGAAAGCTATGCTTTGTATTTACTTTGAACTCAGTCGCTCCGGTTTGACTTGTACTGTCATGTGCGTACCGAAAACGCATGAACCAAACCACAGACTGAGATGAAATTGCTTTGCTCAAAGTTGAAAGAATTTCTCAAACAAATCCTTCACTCCTGTCGTCAAATGCAGTTCTTGAACGGCTCAGGGAAATGCTAGTCTTTCAGAGTCAAAATCACTTTGGCAGTCAAAGGTCCAGTGCGTCTTTACTCGACAATCAAATGATCTTACTGCAACTACGGCATCTGATATTTCAAAACACTTTGTGGTATTTTATGCACCCCCACCCCCCTACCCACCCCCTATTACTGTACCTCTCCCTTACAAACCCACACTCAACTTTGCACCGTGCTCAGCTGAGCTGAAGGCAGGTTGTTGTTGTTGTTATTGTTGTTGTTGTTGTTGTTGATGATCTGCCTGGCAAGCATGCTTCTGTGCCTTTAGTTGTGCTTATAAGGTTATAAGTCTTCTCCTGTCTGAAACCTCACAATGACAACACACCCAGACTGTAATTTACCCTCTGCTTTTAACCTAACTCTTTGTCTCCCCCCCCCCAACCCCTGCTCATGATGAAAAGATGTTTACCTGCGTTCAGTTTATGTAAAATATTGGCTAGAGGCAACAAAAAGTATCAAAAACATTTCCGTCACAGTGCAGCATTGCAACTTGTGGGAAAATGTTAACGCTGAACTGCTTTTGAAAACACAGTGAATTTCACACATAGGCCGTGAGCAGGATAAGACTCTTTTCTCTGTTCCTCTTTTGACCAAAAAAAAAGAAAAGAAAAGAAAAGAAAAGAAAAAAGAAAAACATGAGTAAAAGTCAGGAGAAAAGTCTTACTGTAAGTCTCAATTCTAAGTCTGAAGTCTCTTGTGTATTAGAAACACTGACAAATCCTTAGATGAAAGTTGTAAATGGGAAACTTTGTGGAGGAAATTAAAGACATGCTGTTAGGTCACACTGCACAGCTGCTGTCCAAGGCTCCTCTTATTTTGGAGGGGGGGGGGGGGGGGGGGGGGGGGGGGGGGGGGGGGGGGGGGGGCATGAGTTTTGACTGTGGTGTCTGAAGCTGACCGGGGGCAGAATACAGGGGAGAAGTAAATAGATGTGACCGTTACATACTGCAACAACTGGTACAGCATAGAAACAATTTGCCCTCTCTCTCTCTCTCTCTCTCTCTCTCTCTCTCTCCCTCACAGTTAAAGCTGTGTTTTTCATTCTGAGTTGAAGCCAGAGATCTGCTTCTGTGGTTTTCAGCTCGCCTCACACACACACTACGCTCTCCAGGGTGATTGGTTCACACTTTGCGATGGTGTGTTCGATGGTGTGTGTGCGTTTGCGTGTGTGTGTGTGTGTGTATGTGTGTGTGTGTGTGTAGAGGGAGGCCTGTATGCAGCTACAGGATGTGTGGTCTGTTCCACCACAGTTTCAGAGAAGGGCCAAGCTCTCTCAGTGGCCTGGATCTCTACCTGAATATCACACGTGCACACACACACACACACACACACACACACACACATACCTGCAACATATGTACACTCATAAATATAGATGCACATATTGTGCCTCACCTTCACACACACACACACACATACCTGCAACATATGTACACTCATAAATATAGATGCACATATTGTGCCTCACCTACACACACACACAAACACACACACACACACGCACACACACACACACACACACACACACACGCACACACACATACATGCAACATATGTAAACTCATCACTTTAGATGCACATATTGTGCCTCATCTACACACACACACACACACATACACACACACACACACACACACACACACACATACCTGCAACATATGTACACTCATAAATATAGATGCACATATTGTGCCTCACCTACACACACACACACACACACACACATACATGCAACATATGTACACTCATCACTTTAGATGCACATATTGTGATTCACCTTCACACACAGGGCCACACACACACACACGCACACACACACACACACACAATGACTTCTGCTCTAAGCAGAGCAGGCACCCAATAACTGTCAAAACTCCTCCTAAACTGAAGACGGAATGTGAAATGCTTACTGAAAATGACAATTCACAGTAATTAATTTACCATGTAGGCACCTCTGATAGACTATTCCATTTGGCTTTGATTAGCACAAATATGGAATATAGACCTCATGTTTCACTGTTCACTGTTTGAACCACTGCAATATTTGACTTGTGAAAACAAATTTAATAATGTTTAGAAGTTTGTGGAATGATGAATGGACGCACTACAGTGGCAGCCTGTATGTGTGCATGCCTTTTCTCTAGCTTCATGGTTTGAATTTACATTTTGCAACTCGTGTGAAGTGTCAAAGACAGACTATCATCGTTTTACGGCACCGTTTGGCAGCACTGGAGGTGGCAACATCTCTAATCTTAGACCAATTTTTTTTTTTTTTTTTTTACGAAACCACAAGTCAAGTTGGGTGTTCCACGCGTCCAAGTCAGACACGGTTCCTTTTCATGTTACCCAGTGGGTTGATCGTTTTTATTGCCGCTCTAATTACACGCCGGCTCGACGGGGGGGGGGGGGGGAGGGGGGGGGGTCGTGAGACTGGGTTGCCATGGCTACAACAGAGAGAATCAGTTATTAGTGCACAGACCCCCCCCCCCCTCCCCCACCCTGCTGGTTTTTCAAATGCCGCAACTTTTCTGTTTCATCTGGAGCTGGCTGGTCTCTCTCCCCGCACACACAGAGTCATCTGTAAGAGCGCTTTCGTAAGAGATCATCTGTGGTGGATCGATAGAGCCAGCGCCTGTTTCTTTTTCTTTGAAGTATGTTGGAGTGGAATTTGTCACGTTGGTAAATGACTAAGCATGAAATAGAGGGAGTTAAAGACATCCTGAGAGACGAGACGTTAGCTCTCATGGGGTGATTATCGTGACGGCTCGACTCGGCTAAAACAGCCCGACAAAAACGCTCAGAATATACACCAAGAGAAAGTGCCGATATCGTGTAGAACTTTCTGCTGTTGCCACATACATACGGTTGTAAATTAATTCTCGGCGTTAGTAGGGTTAGCTGTTTTTTTGGGGGGGTTTTTGACGGCAGTTAGGCAACCTGCCACATGACTCGGTGTATTAAACTCAGCTTTAACGCAAACACATGCGGCCTTTTCATTGGGAAAATACTTCAAACTGGGAAGACTTATCTGTCAAACTACTGTCCTATCCTTTTAAAATATGAGCAAACCTATTGGGTGGGACCAGTAAAAGCTGAGCGTTATACAACTCAATGAGCTCAGCTAGAAATTCCCCTTTCTCATGAAACTGGGGTCAGTAGTGGACCATTCTGGCTCTGTGTGAAGTCAGTCCTCTACAGCTGGTCCTGCTGGCTCCATTACGGCTCTAATGTGGCTGAAGTATTTGGCTCGCAGTCTCTCTGTTTACACGAGATAATATGTCTCTTACTTTTGAGAGCAATGACATCAGCAGTAGAGGCGAGGCAGTGATGTAAACATTCTAGAGCTGACATGACATCATGATTTGTTGCCTTGGCGAGCACGGAATGTTTATGGCTTTAGCCGTTGCCTGGCAGCAGCGTGACTAAGGGAGGCATTTTGGGCCTCATTGAATTCGGGCAGGAACTGTTTTTAGTTCTATTATTTATTGTTTATCATTGAAACAACATATTGCGAAAGCGACTGAGTTAGGTTTTGTAGAGGTTTCAGTGGTTTTCTTACTGGTGCAAAAGAAACCCTTGTGAAATATTTGTGTCTTATCTGATTGAAAGGGACGTTTTCTCTGTCTTTGTGTTTGACCATTGCGTAATCGTTCAGTTGGTTCCAGTAAGAAACTCTTAGCTCATAACGCGAATAGCAAACAGCGTGGCTCAAAGCAATTTCCTCAATTTCGTCTGAGTTGTGAATCCTGCTTTTGTTTCTGCAGTCAGCCCTTCTATATCAGATGGGAGAGAAAACTCCTTAGTCCCTGTGCTGGTGAGATACAGTAGCGTAAAAATGTCATGTACTCTGTGTATGTGTGGCTGTAACTGTTATTCACTTCACATCCTACATTCACTTTATTAGCATGTGTTAAACAAGAAAAAAACACACACCGTGCACGTCTGTTTGTCAATGGATTTGGTCATGTGAAAGTCTGTCATTCAGCAGTCTTTGAGCAGCGTGATTAAAACGACGGTGGTATGGCCGTGTTTTTCGTGCCTCTGTGCAGACGTTGAGCGGTGAAGTGCTACAGGGTTGGAGCGCTCTTTCTTTGAAGACGAACAGAAACAGGTGTGATAGCTTTGTTTTGAATGAGAACCACATCCTTTTCACGTACTCACTGCAAATGAGCCACGCTCAGAGGAAGGGTTTCTTCTCTTTCTTTTTCTTTTTTTTTTTTTCCTTTTTTTCCCTATAGCGCTTCAGTTCTTTTACAAACACTTTGAAAAGCTCTCCTCTCTTTGCCCTGGTTGCTCAAACTTGTGTCTGTTGTACACTGTTATTCACACTCTAGAGTGTATCTAACACTAGTTAGATAATACACACGTGTGGAAACGATTAAGAGTTCTTTGTCAACAAAATGAAAAATCATCTACTTTAAAGCGCATCT
>NC_044503.1:2421207-2433707 GCF_902362185.1 Chanos chanos | reverse complement strand
TCTACTTGGAGCTGATGGCTCCACCCATTCCAGATGGAGCTGAACATTCTATTGGAACTCGCATAAGGTTCCGTGGCTTCCATTATGACATCACTGTCCTCCGCTTACCTCTGTGAGCTGGTGACAGGGCTGCTGACAGTGGGGGGGGAGAGATTTCACTCTTGCTAAATGATGAAATGTCAGGTTTGTGAACACTACTCAAACACCTGTCAGCACTCTCATGACAGTTTCGGATGTATGCAAGTCCACAGTCCACTGTCCCTGTAAACACAATGAATATAATGCCATAATTACCTTTCTTTACAGCACTTACGAGGAATGAAGGAGCCGTTATCGGAGGAGGTTGTAACTGTCTAACAATAAGTAATTAGACTGTTTATTACTGTATTTGTATAGGAGATGATATTTGCGTTATACGGGGCATTATTTTAGGCAATCAGTTCCTGGAACCAAGCCGACTGTGCTGGAATGTTGGACGGGCTTCTGCTTATTAAAAAAAAAAAAGCAGCACAATATTCTTTCCTCCCTCTTAGCACAACGAACAGAGGGACTCTGTGTGTTTCAGGGGACCGGACTGTGTGTGGAAACGTGTGTGTAAGGATTTAAAGGAGAGAAAAAGAGAGAGAGAGAGAGAGAGAGAGAGAGAGAGAGTGTGTATGGCTGTGTCTCACCTGTTTTTCCTCTCAGAGGAGACAGATACAGGTGGAGCTGTGGACAGGTGCACCGCTTTGCTTAAGCATGGAAAGAATGGCCAGGCCTCGTTAAAACGCTTTACGAGAGAGAGAATGTTTGAGTGTGTGTGTCGTGGGTTGAGAGAGAGAGAGAGAGCCAGAGTGGCAATACCTTACTGGTAAATGCTTTACTGGTCAAACGTGGTTTGGTCATCTGTTTACAGGCAGTGGAAAACAGCAAGTGAAGGTCAGAGCCATCAGTTCTATATTGGGATAAGTTAATGTGACAGCTGTTTGTCAGAAACCTCACACACAAGCCAATGCCCAGTGACCAGGGGTTTGTGTGGGTGTATGTGACCTGCTGCTGATGTAAAACACACACACACACACACACACACACACGCTTCCCCTGCAGAGAGCTGGGAGGTCGACTATGCTGACTCAGTCTAGTAAAGATGCCTAAGTTCAGGTGTGCTCTCATAAACCACGCTTTTTTTTCCAGCCCAGATTTTCACTCCACCAAGACGACTGCAGCAGCTCTTAGACCAGTCTCTGTGACTTCACCTTATCCACAGAGCCAGAGACACACCCTCTTATCTGGCCGCCGTGTCGTTCCAAAACATCCCTCACCGACTGTAGACTCCCCAGATTTGATCCAAGAGCTGTCTTTAGTGGGTACAGATTACAAATCAAAAGCCATTCCAGCTAATCAATCAAAGCTCTGTGTTTTGTCCTGAAGGAAGCGACAAGAGATTTAGCGAATAATGACTGCAAGCGAGTCAAACCCTCTCATTAAACCCAGAGTTTGCTTGGATTTCAATTTCAATTAAACGTATTTGCGCTGTACTAAAACAAAGCTAGTTATTTCATTTCTATGAAACAAACAAAAGCCAGTTTGGAGTTAATGAAGTGTAAGAGCCAGTGGAGTGTTTATATATTGTAATTCGTGTTGAGAGCGGGTAAGTCCACACGAGTGTCGTTTCCAAAAATCTCTCTCTCTCACACAGTCTCTTTTGAGTCTCGTGTCTTGATTACGGAAGCGCGGACGCGGTTCTTTTTCCATTTAAAGTGCTTTTCTTGGAAAGGGTACTGGCATTGTAATTGTTGTATATCCGACGCCTTCAAAGTCCTTTTTTTTTTGTTGTTTGCGAGAGGCTAATCAGGAACTTGGAGCTGGGTTCTGTAGCATTGCTTCACTTTCATAATCTGTCACTGGTATTTTTGGCTCCTGTTCGGGTTCTGGAACGACAGAGCAGCTTCAAACCGACGTTTAAAAACAAACGATGGATTTCCCCTGGTTGATGGAGTGCTATTGCGATGGCTGTGGATGCCAGTCGATTTTTGAACGTAGTGGCTTTCTGCAGCTCTCTGCCAGGGACCAGAACTGGCGCTGCTTTGGAAGGTACATGTGTGTAACCCAAATTCTGAGACGTGTTTTCATGTCGTTAACGTGTCCTGAGTTGACGTCTAAAGCGGTTGTAATACTTCCGAGCTATTTCCACAGCTCATTTCCACGTCTAAAGGAACGATTTAAGACACATCTTCAGATGTGTTAGTGACTCTTTCCATCTGACTGGTGTTTTGACAAGGTGCAGAAGATCTATGTTGAAAAACGGGCAGAGAAAGAATGATGTGCGTATAGTTCTAACTCTGTCTGTGCTGTTCTCTCTCTCGCCGCTCTCTCTCTCTTTCTCTCTCTCACTCTCTTGTATTCTGTTCCTTTCATTTTGCCAGTCGCATCATGCGAAACATGCGAAGTAAGACATGCAAACAGAGGGGCTCTCTGCAGTTAGTGTTGATTATGATAAATGGATGTTGTCTTTGTTGGTGCTCATTTCCCATTTCCCTCACTCTCAACTCTATAATAAGTTGATTAAATATCTTAGAAAGGAGTATTTTATGAAATTTCGCTGACGGAAAACATTACATTTTGAAACAGAGAGCGTCTTTCTGCGTTACTTCTCTTTCCTGAGAGGGGTTATGAGTGTCTTTCTTCTGATGCGTCTATAGTTTCACTGGCTGGTCGGCAGTCAGGGATCCGGCTTTATATACCTGCTCCCAAAATATCGCAGTTCCCATTGGTCGAGGAAAAGTCCTCGCTGAATCACTATGGTCCAATTAGAGAGGAGCACTTCCTGTTGTGTGTCAGATGTTTCCTGTTGATAGGCGAGCGCCAGGGGACTGAGCTGGCACTGTTTTGGTGACCTTTGTGACCTCAGCGGAAACTGTGATGTTGATCAAGGCGAAAAGCACATGTCCCTTTCTGTGCCGCGTGAGAATCAGTGTTTGGGCTCTGAAAGTAAACACAGGCACGAATGCACACGCATGTGTCATACCCCCCCCCCCCCCCCCCCCCCCCACCCCCTCCGTCTCTTAAGCCACACTTTCTAAATGGTTTGCGGGCCTTCAAAAAAAAAAAAAGAAGAATTTGCTTTCAGTTTCAGATGACAACCGTTTTGACATTAGTTTGAAGAGTAAATCAACCACAGCTTGCTGGTGCTTGTTCCAGACGCGCACATTCTACAAACCATTTGATTTTATCGGGAACTGCCCTCCCTGGCCCAGAGACACAAACGTTCAGTCGTTTCAAACTGGTTCCTGTGGTACACAGCTGGTACACAGTCTCCTGTCAATCAGTGTGTGTGTGTTGTTTTTTTGGGTTTTTTTTTTTAATTCGCTGTGTTCTGGTCTGGTTTGGTGGGCTTTGCTCAGAAAACAAACTCTCTCTTTCTCTGGAAGGGGAAAGCCCCCCAGGCTGTGCGACAGGCCCAAGTGTGAGCCCGTGTGAGCCCGTGTGAGCCGTGGCCCTGGAGCGGACCGGGCTGGGAGCCTCTGACCCCGGCCCACCGGAGAGAGAGAGAGAGAGAAGGCAGGAGAACCGGATCTGACCCGGCGAAACTTCGGATCTCAAAACAGCTGTCTTCTTTCTCACAGCCCCGCAATGATTCCGTAACGGGATACAGACCGGTCTGGAAACCATCAAGCGGACGGCTTCTGTCCATATGGTCCTACGTTGTCCATATGGTCCTACGTTGTCCATATGGTCCTACGTTGTTCATGCGCTCACTGTGTGATCTCTGAGTGGTTCGGTCACGCCGCTCGCTTTCCAGGAATCACTAACCGATCGCAGAAATCCAGCTCGGCCCGTTGACAAGAAGACGTCACACGGCAGCGGGGGCTGTGTGTGCCCCACGGTTCTGTCCAAAGGATTTTGGAGCGGCACACAAAACACAGACTCAGTCACCTACACGAGTGTGGCCTTTCTTAAACTCCTGTATGTGCCTGCACTCTGCTTAACCAATCAACACAGCCCGTCCACGCTTTCTCCCGTACACCTCATCCCACTGCAGGAGGCGTTCACTATCCAGAGCTAAACAGAGGAAGTCCTAGGAACAGGAAACAGTGGAATTCTGCATCCTGTGTCTAGCCTCTAGAACATGATAGCTGTCTAAGAACCCGATAAAACCCACGTGTTCCGTGCCTCTGATTGTGAAAACGCCGTGTTTCCCATAATCACGTGTGGAACGAGAAGGGAACAGGCCTGACTGGCCTTTTGTACTAGAGGAAGCTCTTCCCAGTTGGAAACAGCATACTGGGACAGCATACTGGGACAAGGAAACACTCAACTAGCACCTGAATGAAAGGCACAGACTGGCTTACATTTAAAGGCTCCTCGTAAATGTCTTTGTGTTCTAAGGTTATACTCTTGACAAGTTTGTACTCTCACTTATATTTTAGGACTGGCCTGTAAGCTAGGATCAGACACTGGTCGGCTTTTCTTTTTCTTTTTTCTATTTTTTTTTTGCCGTCATATGAAGAGATTGCTGTAAACAACACATCCTTTGAAACCATCTTAAGATGCGTATAAATGATAACATTTCGGATTACGCAGAAGAAAACACTGCTTAATTTCTTAAGAAGAATATCTGATAAGCATCAGGGTCGGCAGTTAGACAGATAAAACAGAAGAGCAAAGGGCTTTCCTGCGTGTGCATGTGTGAGTGTGTGAGAGTGTTTGTGTGTGTGTGTGTGTGTGTGTGTGTGTGTGTGTATGCGTGTGCGCGCGCCCGCGTGTGTGTGTGCATATGCATGTGTGTGTGTGTGTGTGTGTGGGTGTGTGTGTGTGTGTGTGTATGCGTGTGCGCGCGCCCGCGTGTGTGTGTGCATATGCATGTGTGTGTGTGTGTGTGTGTGTGTGTGTGTATGCATATGTGTGTGTGTGTGTGTGTGTGTGTGCATATGCATGTGTGTGTGTGTGTGTGTGTGTGTGTGTGTGTGTTATGTGTGTGTGTGTGTATGCATATGCGTGTGTGTGTGTGTGTGTGTGTGTGTGTGTGTGTGTGTGTGCGTAAAACAGGCTCATGGCCTGTTTTTTCAGAGGAAGAACTCGTTTTTCTTCTTCCGTTTTTACGGTAAAGATGACGCATGACCGTGTGGTCCAGCTGTGGTGAACATGAACCCAACTTGTCCCCTCAGGGTTCATCACTCACAGATGGCTCACTGTGATCTCTTAGTGCTCACTCACAGACATTCTGCTACAGACCCCTACAGGCCCCAACGCACGCTTACTCACACAGACACACACTCATTCACAGATCACTCTGACACGACAGCACTGGGACAGTGTTGGACTGGGATTCCTGGTTAGATTATTCCCACATGATGGGATTATCCCATGTTTCATTGTAATTCACTGAATTATTCAGACATTGTTGCTGTAACAACTGACCATCAAGGTCGAAGGTCGTGAAACACATTCCACTAACTCTCCTGACTGGGTATGGTGGTTTTTACTGGTCTGGATCAGACGACTGCAGAGCATTAGGTATTGTTCTCTGTAAGTTCAGTTTGTTTTCTGCAGCGTGCGGTCAGAGCAGAGGTGAGGTGTCAGGCGGGGCGTCAGGATTCAGTGTGAGAAGCGCTGGGTGGACATAATCAGGGTTACTCTGGGTATGGATGTTTGGACGGTATGGATGTCTGGACGGTATGGATGTATGGAAGCATGAGGGGCGTTTCTATGGAGACCCAGCCTCGTTCTATGTGCAGTTTTTCAGTGTTTCACAGTTACGACGGTGAACTCCAATGACGGTTTTTCATCCGAGCAACTAGGCCAACTGGTTACGTATTTAACTGTGAGACTGGTTTGGCACTGGGCACAAACACCTTGTCACCTCATACTCTCAGACAGGGTTTAAGTCCTGCCCCCCCAAAACACACACACACACACACACACACACACACAATGCCTCTGTTACAGTGTATATACGTGATCTCCACTTTTGGGCATTTCTACTCTGTGCTTCGTTAACATGTGTGACGTCTGTGTTACACCTCACAGATTCATTTGCTTTGAGTCTCCATTGCCATTAAAGTCACGCCTGAGCGTTTCTTTACACACACACGGACACGTGCGGCATGACTACCTCTCTCACTTTCAGTAGAGTCGTACAACTTTGTTTTTTAGTCGTAATTCAAGGCTTTGTAGTCAATGAAATGTTTTGCTTTTTGTGTGTTTTTCCTTCATTAGTGGACGCCGTTCAGTCTTGTATCGTGTCCGACGCACGAATCGCGTTTCCCATTGTGCTCTTTCTCTTCTCGCTCCTGCTGCGTTTGTTTACATGGAAGTAGGACGATGAATGAATGAAAAACATGGTGTCTGCTTTCGAGGGCACGTACACTGTCTCTCTCTCTCTGTCCCTGTCTCTCTCTCTCTCTCTCTCTCCCTGTCTCTCTCTCTCTCTCTGTCTGTCTCTCTCTCTCTCCCTGTCTCTCTCTCTCCCTCTCTCTGTCTGTCTCTCTCTCTCTCTGTCTCTCTCTCTCTCTGTCTCTCTCTCTGTTTCTCTCTCTCTCGTGATGGTGTGTTCTAGGGCCTTGCGTTTTGTCATTGTGTGTTTCGGGACTAGAGTGATATCACTCCAGAATAATGCCAGTGGTCTGAGAGAGTAGCGTAATGAAAAAAAAAACAAAACACCAGCACAATGCGTTTCCTCCAGTGCCTGTTCACAGGACACTGTACAGCAGTCTTTTCTCTGAGGCCAAACAATGGACGATTACTCCATCAAGGCCTTGGCTCTACTCCCCTGCATTGTGTGTGTGTGTGTGTGTGTGTGTGTTTGTGTATGTTTGTGTGTGTATGTGTGTGTTTTTGTGTGTGTGTGTGTACTTTCTCAGTATGTATTTGAACAGAGACAGTGAGGTAATATCCTCTTAAAGTACTGAAAAGTGTTTGAAGTGTTCTCTGTGCTTTGTAGAGAATGAATAGGCTTTTGCGTACATAAGCGTAGGCCTATGAGCCTTTTCCCTCACGATAAGGATTGGATGTCAAGCGTTTGTTTGCTCTGGATCTGTGATAATTAGCAAAGCTGCAGTGAACTTGACTGATAACGCCTGAGAGCGTTTGACCCCAGCACACATCTGGAGTTTGTCAGCTTGTAATTCTGTGAATTAAGTCATTTAAATAGAGTCAGATTAAAGCATTTGTTTTTATCTGTTGCAATCTTCTATTTTTATCAACTAAAACATACGGCACTAAGATGGAAAGAAAAAGACCTATCAGCTTTACTGTATAAAACAGATGGTTACAATTATTATTAGTAGTAGTAGTAGTAGTAGTAGTAGTAGTAATAGTGGTAGTAGTAGTAGTGATCGTAGCAGTGGTATTACTGGTAACGGGAATAGTAGTAACGGTAGTGTAATGATATGATTTCTTGTTGTTGGTTTTGTGTGGTACTGCAGGAGACCGGAGAGATCAGGGAAACATTTTCCTGCTTTTGTGTTCTGTTCATGGCCTTTCAGGCCTTCTTAGGTTACTGTTTACACACACACACACACACACACAGGCTCAGTAAAATATGATTAATGAGGTGTTGTGAAATAAGACACACTGGGTTCCAGGCTGAGATATGACTGTGGGGTAAACACAACATGGCTGTTGACTTGTCACCCCTCCTACTGACCTGTCTGGGTCTGGGCTATACAGCACTACTGTCCTGTCTGGGCTATACAGGACTACTGACCTGTCTGGCCTATACGGGACTACTGACCTGTCTGGCCTATACGGGACTACTGACCTGTCTGGGCTGTACGGGACTACTGACCTGTCTGGCCTGTACGGGACTACTGACCTGTCTGGCCTATACGGGACTACTGACCTGTCTGGCCTATACAGGACTACTGACCTGTCTGGCCTATACAGCACTACTGACCTGTCTGGCCTGTACGGGACCACAGACCTGTCTAGACTATACGGGACTACAGAACTCTCTGGCCTATCTGGAACTACTGACCTATATTGCCTATATTGGACTATTGACCTGTATGGCCTACATGGGACTATTGACCTGTATGGCCTACATGGGACTATTGGCCTGTATGGCCTACATGGGACTATTGACCTGTATGGCCTACATGGGACTATTGACCTGTATGGCCTACATGGGACTATTGACCTGTATGGCCTACATGGGACTATTGACCAGTATGGCCCCCTTACATGGGACTATTGACCTGTATGCCCTCCGTGGAACCGAACAGATAAACATGTGAGTCTTGGCTTTGCTGCCTAAATGACTCTTTTGTGTCACCAGGAACAAAGTCAGCTTCTGTGTATACCGTCATCTGAGAACTGCTTCCCAGTCAACAGTCAAAAGATAATAAGCCGACATACAGTACCGGTTTGAGGTTACGTGTGTGTGTGTGCGTGTGTGTGTGTGTGTGTGTAAATAAAAACGAATTACATATTTTGCAGGAAGCTACGTACTGACAGAGGAAGGCAGACTGCGACCAGTTGGTTGTGACTAGAACGTGTCTGTTCAGCAGGCGTGCTGGAGAAGAGATTAATTTTACAACGCTTATAATGTGCTCTCTAGCACAGTTAAAATTTTACTGATCAAGATTACCGGGTCAGCAGCGTGAAACGAACAATTGTGAAGTTATCACATTACTCTGTGAATGGAGCTGAGAATGGAGCTGAGAATGTGCTCATGCTTGTGTCTTTCAGTGTCCTCATTCCAGAGCAGACCACCTGCTGAAGGAGCCAATGTACATCTCTGTGTGGAGATCCAGGTATTATGAACAAAGTCACTGTGAATAATGAAGCTTGAGATATCCAGACCTGCGGAAGGATGTAGATGAATCTGCAGAGGCAAAATCATACGAAATATTTATCAGAAATGAACAAAAACTGTGTTTTAAATACATTCACCATGGTGTGTGTGTGTGTGTGTGTTGTGGACTGTACCATAAACATATCACCATTTCCAAAGTCACTCTGATTTGTGTGATGAAGTGACATGGGGCTCATTCACCGGGTGATGTTTAATTCAACCTGAAACCAATACTGAAGAACAAGCCCTCACACGGAGAATTGTTTTTGGAAGAACACCAGCCTCTGTTTGCTTCAGTTCTGTGTATTTCCACTCTGTGAAAAGGTACACATTTCATCGTCAACACACGCATGTTGCAGTGATTCCGTTGGCCGTTGCTTTGGTTTGGCACAGTTGAAGGGGGAGGGGGCCATTTTTGTGGTGTACATTGTGTGCTCCTGACATTTGCGATAAACAGCCTGAACTGTGTCACGTCGCTACAAGATGATTACAGACATCAGTAACATCGAAGAGAACCTAAATGCACCCGTCAATGTCAGTCATACAACCCTGGCAGCATGCCAGGACCCCCCCAAGGAACATTCCAGAAGATGCATAGTTCACCTAAGGAAACGGTGAAATTTGAATGGGAAGGCAGGTAAATGCATTCCCCGCAGGATGTGCAGAGCAGATGGCAGCTAGCGCCAGGCTGACAGCGAAGTGAATGAGTTTGACTGTAAATGTCTTAATTGTTCAGTCGAGCTCATCCGCTGATAAGGTTTCAGTGAACGCTAACATAATCATAAAATATATGACTGTACCACTGTCCCTCAAACAGTTCAACAACCTGCTGTGGATGTTTTTATGAAAAGTTAGTCTGATATTTTTAAAAAAAAAAACACCCCATGACAGTGTTTCTCCAGCTATGGGCCACGGACCGGTGCCTGTCTGTGACGAGGAAACTGCCAGCTCCTCGCCCCCTGACTGAGCTTCTTGCTTTGAAAATAGTAACATTTTATTCAAGATTCTAGAACATTAAGCGTTCCTGCCCGCGAGAACTTGCTTAACATTCTAGAATCTTGAATACAATGTTACTATTTTCACCTGCCGAGTGACAGAAGCACCGAGCATAATTTGACTGGCACATAGTTTGAGAAACGCTGCCATTAGATTTTTTTTTTTTTTTTTTTCAATAACACAGACTTTACCCTGCTGTAAAACCTTAAAAATATGTCATTCCAACTTTCATTTTTAGGTTCCCTGCGTGACCTCAACGCTCCAAGCCAGTTATAAAATCATGACCATAGGACTGCTCCAGATCAATCACTGGGACTGAGTTCGGTCACCTCATAATTATCCTATCAACATTTCAATATCTCACCGGTTGCCTGGCAACTGAAGCTTTGTTTTGGTTCTATCTGGGTCAGGGTAAATAAGAGAGAGAGAGGAAAAAAACGGGAGAAAAGGGAAAGAGACACGTTTGCTTTGCCAGACGTGTTTCGCCATCCTTCCCGCATTCCTTCAGTTGATGGAGGGCACTGGGGGGGGGGGGGGGGGGGGGGGGGGGGAGCTGTAACGTTTACACAATGAGTCATTGACAGCGTAGGTACATATTTGCCAAAGACTTGATAATCACAACAGAGTCATTGATTGGCGCTGAGAGCAGGAAATGCAGCAGGAACCTGGGCCTCCGTGGCGGGGGGGGGGGGCACACGGATGACGTTTACACAACTATCAAAACCAGGTCTCTGTGAGTGTGTGTGTGTGTGTGTGTGTGGGGGGGAGGGGGGTGTACCCCGACCTACCGCAGGTACGTCTGAGAGAGATTCCCTCCTGATCTGTTGTCAAAGTGAAACATTATCACCACAAACTGGAATCAACAGTGGATTAGGAGGAAAAAACAACAACAACAGAGGCAGCACAGAGGCAGACAAAAAAACAAACAAAACAAACAAAACAACCCCCAAAAAAACCAGACGCAGCACTGTGAATCCTGCAGACAAAAGGTCTGAGGACAGGGGAAAAAACTGAGTCAAAGAGCAACACTCATCAAAATATAGAACAAACAACCCTAACCCTAAAACCTAACCTTAACCCTAACCCTATCAGTCAAAATGGCATCTGTGTGCTAAATATGAAATAACATATATCACAGATCATACAGTATCCATACATACAATGAGATGACAGTTTGTCATGAAAGTTTGACATTAAATCCCTAAAAACCCTAAAATGTGACATTATTAGCATATAGTGCCTTTTCATCCATAACCTGTTTTTATTTACGGCCGAGCGAAACGTGACTGGACACGGCTAATCTCTACGTTTATGGATATACTGAGAACGGCTGCATGTTACGTAAGATATATAGTGTTAATAGCCTACTACAATGGTGTACAGATTAACGTGACGTGTTTGTTCTGACGGCACAAAAGCTGTTATCTTTCCTCATAGTGCGACTCTGGGTCTTTCTTTAGATCTTTTTAGATCTGAGGAGACTTTTGAGGTCAAAACACAGGCTGACGGAAGGGATGCTTGTATCTTAAACAAAAGTTAAACCTCTAACAGTCCGTGCGCTAACGCTCACTTTAAAGAAAGATTAAGAAGTCGAGCTGCCACCATCATAAACAATAAATACTGCTCTTTCGTCAAACTACCGTTTAGGCTTGTGCGTGGGTCTTTGAGACGTGCGACGGTGCGTGAACAGAAGACGTAACGTGGTTTTACTCTAGCGGAGCTGAAATGGTCTTTCGATGAATCAGCGTCAGCCAGGTTTGTGTCGTTGAGGTACAGATTTGAGTCGCGTTTAGAAACTGATCCCGGAACGCGCAACCCGGATGACATATCAGTCCGAGTTACGAATTCACGTCAGAAATGTTTTTAAAGAGGTGTTATGTATGCGGGACCCAGACTGTTAGCTTCGGAGGTTTGAATGCAATGTTGACACACTAACTTTGCTCACTAATCTGAACACATTGAGGAAGAGCGTGTGTATTTTTTACTACACGGTTAAAGTCAAGTTCATTTTCTTAAAAAAAACACCGAGGAAGAGCCTTGTGTGTGTTTTTTTCATTATGAAAAGACAGTAAACATAGGAATATTGGAACGGTGTTCCTGCGGACGTGCAGAAGAGCCGCTGTCGGAAGTCACGGGCCGTGCATACGGGTCTTTTAGGCCTTATGACAAACACGATCTCGGTACAGTCCGTCAAACCTTTGTCTTAACAGAGCCAAGCTGTTGTAACACAGTGTTTCAACAGACAGCACAGTTCAAACAGTAAGTAAATAAATCAGTTGTCACGTGCCTGGGGAACAGATCATTCATTCATTCATTCATAATTTGTTTGTTTATTGCTGATGGAGTCATACAGTTTCTAAATTGTAGTGAAATAAATTCCAAGCTACCAAGCAGTTCACAGCAACTAACTCTCTCTCTCTCTCTCTCTCTCTCTCTCTCTCTCAGACACAGATATAGATTCACAGATATAAACAGATGAACATAAGGTCAAGTGAATGTCATTACAGGTCTGTTTACAGTGAGTTCTTGCTTCATACTGATTCAACAATCAGTTAAACTTCAGTTTTTTTTCACTCAGCATCTGACATGTATGTACCTTGAAGACTAAAGTTTCAATAAACCTCCCAGAGCCCACCATTAAAAAAGCATTTATTTCTCACTAGTGGTTTAAGAGATCCCTGAGAGAACAGGATGTACTTGTAAATCTCATGGAAAGAAAAGCATCTTA
>NC_044503.1:2398707-2416207 GCF_902362185.1 Chanos chanos | reverse complement strand
AGGACAAACAACTCAGGGGAACATTCACATCTCACACTCTGATCCACGTCTCTCTTTTTTCTCTCACTCTGGGGATTAAAGGCAGAGAAGCTGGTTAAGCTGTCGTAACACACTGCATTGAACATCCAGCAGCCAATGAATGAATGAACTCTGAGAGTGTTTCTCATGTTGTTTTCATCCAGTCCGGACCAGTGTGGGATGGGGAAAGGGTTAACTGGACCAGTGTTGGATGGAGAGAGAGTTAACTGGAGCATTGTGGGATGGAGAAAGGGTTAACTGGACCAGTGTTGGATGGAGAGAGAGTTAACTGGACCAGTGTGGGATGGAGAGAGAGTTAACTGGACCAGTGTGGGATGGAGAAAGAGTTAACTGGACCAGTGTGGGATGGAGAAAGAGTTAACTGGACCAGTGTGGGATGGAGAAAGAGTTAACTGGACCAGTGTGGGATGGAGAGAGAGTTAACTGGACCAGTGTGGGATGGAGAGAGAGTTAACTGGACCAGTGTGGGATGGAGAAAGAGTTAACTGGACCAGTGTGGGATGGAGAAAGAGTTAACTGGACCAGTGTGGGATGGAGAGAGAGTTAACTGGACCACTGTGGGATGGAGAGAGAGTTAACTGGACCAGTGTGGGAAGGAGAAAGAGTTAACTGGACCAGTGTGGGATGGAGAGAGTTAACTGGACCAGTGTGGGATGGAGAGAGTTAACTGAGTACTGGTGAACAGTTTGCACCCTCTCTGGGAATCAGGACAGGTGATGATGTCAGTAGCTGAGCAGGTAGATCACATGACCTGTGAGCTCTTCTTGCTCTTCTCTTTGCTGTTCTAGGATCAGTCTTTATGTTTTCTTTTTAAATTTTTTTTAAATCTTACAGATTCAGTCCAGTTCAGCGCAGAGGCACGGGTAAAAATTTTGGTGGCGCGTTGAAAGACATCCTGAGCTATCGGTCTGAGCCTTCAGAACACTGCCTGGTGCGTGTGAGTCCAGGTCGGCCGGTTTCTGTTTCCAGTGAAATACCTTCTCATGGTTTTTCACATAACACATGCTTAGCTTCCCATCTCAGTTCATTCCCACTGCTGTTTGAACCAAGCTCCAGTACGGCACACTGTAAATATGAAATATGACAAGCCAGGTCAGCTCCAGATTTACAGGCTCTTACTTCACAGCCTTCAGAGTGAACAAGAGAGAGAGAGACAGAGAGAAAGACAGAGAGAGAGAGACACAGAGAGAGAGAGAGAGAGAGAGAGAGACAAGGACAAAGACAGAGACAGAGACAGAAAGAGAGAGAGTATGCCCAGTTGGTTATAAAAGATCCCTTTTTTGGCAAAACATTCAGTTATTTTAACTATTGAACATCTGTCCTGTTAGATCAGTTGTACTAGGTCTAGATGTGTTTCTGATCAGGAAAATAAACCGTGTGAAAACGAATGTTGTACGGAACTTACAGGACGAAATTCCAGAACACATCTGAGACAGAACTCAATTTTTGGAACTACAGGTGCCCCTAAAGCACTACAGAGTTGTTTTTTTTTAAGTTTTTTAAAAGTTATTTACACAGGTTTAAGTTTACCTGTCTTTTATTTTATAGTAGACATGGATGGAAAAATCCATGAAAATGTGTGAATTCAGGAGAAAAGCTGGCCAAGGCTGCAGAAGAGAGAAGAGCAGCGGATTTGATATCAGTCTGCAGAGTTGAGTCTCTCTGCTGGACGGGTGCCCACTGCCCACCTGTGCTTACACAGCCTCATTCTGCTGACAAGGAACAAAAGAAAAAAGAAAAAAAAAAGAGAAACTGGGCCTCGTTTTGTTGTGTTGGTGTTGATCCTGGCACAGTGGTAGAGTGAGATTTCAATACTAAAGCAGTGGATTTAGGAGAACAGAGTGAGAGAGAGATGGTATTATTTCATGTTCAGGTTAAGACAATAAACGTGTAAGACAGAGACAGAGAGCAAAAGAGAGAGAGAGAGAAAAAGAGAGAGAGAGAGAGAGAGAGAGAGAGAGAAAGAGGAAAAGAGACAGAGAGTAAAAGAGAGAGAGAGAGAGAGAGAGAGAGAAAAAAAGAGAGGGAGAGATAGAGAGAGAAAAAAAGAGAGATAGATAAAGAGGGAAAGAGAGAGAGAGAGAGAAACAGGGAAAGAGAGATAGAGAGAGAAAAAAGAGAGAGAGAGAAAGAGAGAGAGAGAAAGAGAGAGAGAGAGAAAAAAACAGTTAAAGGGAGATAACGAGAGAAAAAAAGAGAGAAACAGAGAGAAAAGAGAGAGAAACAGAGAGAGGGAAAGAGAGAGAAACAGAGAGAGAGAAAGAGAGAGAAGGAAAGAGAGAGAAAGAGAGAAGGAAAGAGAGACAGAAAAGAGAGAGAGAGAGAAAAGAGAGAGAGAAAGAGAGAAGGAAAGAGAGAGAGTGCAGACGGAGTGTTCCTGCAGCTCTGAGTGCTGAGACTTTCTCACAGACTCCCACACGGCAGAAACCTGCAGAGAGAAAATATTTAGTTTGGACATTGGGATGGTAGCGTGTCAACCCGGGCCAAACCGCACGGAGGAAGAGTATGAAGACTGGCTTGGAGGGGGAAGAGGCACACACACACACACACACACATACACACACACACACACACACACACACACACACACATACAGAGCAGCCACAGACATCGCAGCTCAGCCGACGGGCCGACCGTCCAACCCCAAATGCCCAGCATACCATCAGCGTGCAGCGGAGACGGCCGAAATCCGAGCCCTCTGGCAATCAAACAACACTCCAGCATTTTCTCCTCCAAAACGTCCTCTTCCAGAGGCTACGCCAGGGTCAGCTGACCACCAGACGAACGTTACAGGAAAAGAAAAAAAAAAGCCTTGATGTTGAATCAGAGGAGAGACAGTTTTTCACATCATGTGAGACTTGTCTGACAGCAGCATAGAGCTAGAAATGTGGGATTATTACAGCTGTTTTTCTGTCTGTTTCCAGTGGGGTTGGATGATTGAGGAGTCTGTTTTTTTTTTTTTTTTGCGCTCTGCTCTCTGAACAAAAGCACTAAAATCATTAGATATTCTAGTTTAACGCCAAACTGGCACTTGTAATGTTTTGGAGGAATTCATGGAAGTTGAAGTCTGCGGAACGGTGGAACATCAGTCTGCGTTCCACATCGCACATTCTATAGAACCCCTCCCTTCCTCTCCATTCTGACCCAATCCCCTACCCCCACCGCAACCCCTCCAAAGTATCAAATCAAAGTTCTTCAGTTGTATTGAAAAGCCGTGTGTGTCGTGCGCAAGCAAAACTGTAAATATTCTGTTTTCATCTCAGCAGCTTGAAGGGCGGTGTTTGTATGGTGTGTGTGTGTGTGTGTGTGTGTGTGTGTGTGTGTTGGGGGGGGGGGGTGGGGTACACAGTGATTGAGAGATCTTCAAAGTGTCTGAGGTTGTAGAGGAGATGAGTGCCTGGGACTCTGTCGGTTTGATCCTTCTAATTATGCCTCAGGCTACTGTAGGTAAATACAACCTCATCAACCAACAACCTCCCCCTGCAATCTGACTGATAGCATCTCTCCTCAACCACGACCCCCCCCCTCCTTCTCCCCCCCAGTCCCTGAGCCGGGGCCATGTGTGGAGATGAGGGCTTGTGGGTGCTGGGTGCCTCTTTCCTCAGAGGAACACAGACAGACTGGAGACTTCTCTCACCAAACCAGTAATGGAGTTCTTTTATTAAGCTAATTAAGCCCCAGAGAGAGAGAGAGAGAGAGAGTATGCCCAGTTGGTTATAAAAGAGCCCTTTTTTAGCAAAACGTTCAGTTATTTTAACTATTGAACATCCATCCTGTTAGATCAGTTGTACTAGCTCTAGAAGTGTGTCTGGAAAATAAACCGTGTGAAAAGGAATGTTGTACGGAACTTACAGGATGAAATTCCAGAACACATCTGAGACAGAAAAAACGTTGTTTTAATGTGACGTATGTTTGTACGCCTGTGTTCGGAGGGCCCTGGTTTGTTTGGAACGTCACTGTATACTCTCTGTGTAAATAACCACCAACGCAGAGGTACTGCGACCCCATTCCGAACGGGAATTACAGACCTGTTCTAATGATCGCTGAGTAATGCATGACTGGGCGAGCGCCAAGAGCAGCAGATCTAGAATGTTAACCGCAGATGAGTTGTATTTACCCCCCCCCCCCCCCCAACCCCCCCAAATTAAAGTTTAAATTGTATGAACTTCTGATGAACTGCCATCATCCCAGTTAATCCAGAGACTCATTCCTGGACTTTAAGAAAGAAAAGAAATTTAGCACGTACTCTGTCGAAGTTTGTTCCTTTTTTTGAAAATTCCCTCCTTTGACTCGTGTTTCCTGTAGCCTGTGAATGTGGGATGATTTTCTCATGCAGACTGACAGGTGTTCTACAGCTGCAGAGACAGGGGGCGGGTGGGGGGGGGGCGGGGGGGTACCGGCTCTGATAATTGCAAATATTTTAATCAGAGATGAATAGCATTGTTAGAAATTTAGAAATGACCTACTGAGTGAAATATTTCGCCTTCCTTACTCTGCCGAGTTACAATAGCAGCGGCCCCATTGTTTTATGTGTGTGTGTGTGTGTGTGTGTACGTGTGTGTGTGTGTGTGTGTGTACGTGTGTGTGTGTGTACGTGTGTGTGTGTTTGTGTGTGTGTGTGTGTGTGTGTGTGTGTGTACGTGTGTACGTGTGTGTGTGTGTGTGTGTGTGTGTGTGTGTGTGTGTGTGTGTGTGTACGTGTGTGTGTGTTTGTGTGTGTGTGCGTGTGTGTTTGTGCGTGTGTGTGTGTGCGTGTGTGTGTGTGCGTGTGTGTGTGTTTGTGTGTGTGTGTGTGTGTGTTTGTGTGTGTGTGTGTGTGTGTGTGTACGTGTGTGTGTGTGTTTGTGTGTGTGTACGTGTGTGTGTGTGTGTACGTGTGTGTGTGTTTGTTTGTGTGTGTGTGTGTGTGTGTGTGTGTGTTTGTGTGTGTGTGTGTGTGTGTGTGTGTACGTGTGTGTGTGTGTGTGTGTTTGTGTGTGTGTGTGTGTGTGTGTGTGTACGTGTGTACGTGTGTGTGTGTGTGTGTGTGTGTGTGTGTGTGTACGTGTGTGTGTGTGTGTGTGTGTGTGTGTGTGTGTGTGTGTGTGTGGAAGGTGTTTGGTGGGGATGGGTCCCTGGCGGCCTTGTTTAGAGGGCACTGGAGAACAGCCTTTGTTGAGTTTAAATGTCTGCTGCTATATACAGTCTGAATTGTGTCACTATCCCATTGTGTTTCTGAACAGAAAGTTAACAGATGATTCAAAACAAAACAAAACAAAACAGAAAAAAACAATTAGCATTTGAAACAGGTCAGGGTAAACAACACAAAAGAACTTTCTCACAGATTATATTAACAACCCTCGGGGCAGATTCCACAACATTTAACGGCTACAGGCGGCACACTGATCAGGAAATTAAAGTAAGGATGAGACAGGGCAGTCTTTGACGACTACACAATTACAGAATGTTACAAATGATTCCGGTGGTTGTGTACGGATTGTACGGAATGTAAATTAGAATAAGCTTTATTGGCCATGTGCTTTCACATGTGCCCGGAATATGTTGTGTTGTCACTGGTCATGAGAATATAAAACAGAAATCAAATAGTAAAAAACAGTACCAGGCCAGACAAAAAAACCCCCCAAAACATACAACAGTAAGGGACAAGGGGCTGACATTCACAGTCAGCACACAGGGACACAAGGTACAGCAGACATGACCACATCCAGAGATGACAGAAATACACAAAGCAGTGAGGAGTGTACACAGGTACACTGTATATGCCATGAGAGTCTGAAACATCTTGTCTAATGGCGCTGAGGGGACGGAGTGCATGTCTGGTACCCGGTGCAGGGCCGGTGCAGAGCTGTGGAGCTCATTCACAGCAGATGTTCACTGTTTGTCTTTGCAGTACAGGGATGAGAATCTCTGTGTTAAAACAGCTGAGTTTAATTCAGTGAGCTCTGAGTGCTTTGGTACTAATATGCTGTAACTGTAAAATTTTACAAGAAATTAATAAGTTATCGGTACAAAGGCACAGGAGAAGAGAGGTTTTCACTGCTAAATTCTGACAGTACTGAATGTTTAATTTATATTAACCCCTTGTGTGTATGTTTATTTGTGTGTTTGTGTGTGTGTGTGTGTGTGTGTGTGTGTGTGTGTGTGTGTGTGTGTGTGTATGTGTGTGTGTGTGTGCGTGAGTGTGTGTGCATGAGTGTGTGTGTGCGTGTGTGTGCATGTGTGAGTGTGTGTGCATGTGTGAGTGTGCGTGTTTGTGTGTGTGTGTGTGTGGGTGTGTGTGTTTGTGTGTGTGCGTGTGAGTGTGTGTGTGATACACCTGGATATCAGCATGCTCAGCTGCTCTGTTTTAAGACTGTGTTTCCTGTCACCTTTCAGCGTGACATCAGCCAGCAGTTCATTTCCTGAATGGACATGTTTCCAGTGAAGAAGGAGAGATATTCCCCTCGCTTACGCACCTCACGCATGTCTCCGTGTCTCTGCCAGGGCAGCAAATCTGAAATCTTTTTTTTTTTCCTCTAATGTCTAAGAGCTTCTCCACCTTAGACAGAACACTCTTTGTTAACACCGGAAACCTGGAACGAACCAAAAGGGAACAGTTAGAGAATCCTAGAACAGAGTACGGATGCACCACGCTCGCACTGACACCTCAGTGAATTATCTGTCAAACGAACACATACATCCCAACATCACAGAGAAAGGTCAACAATGATCTCCCAAAGATTATCATGCGCAGACCAGTGAAAGTTTGCCGGAAAACTCTCTCTCTCCCCCTCACAAACACACACACACACACACACGCAGAAGCACACAATTCTGTGGGCCCTTACAGGGTCGTTTTCTCAGATTTTGTTTTGTAAGTAATAGCAGTTCTGTCAGTATGCGCTAAAGCACTGAATGTTTTCTTTGTTATTAATGCCTTGCCAGCATTAATCACTCTCTCTCTCTCTCTCTCTCTCTCTCTCGCTCCTTTTCAACTGCGTCAGACTATAGTCTGATCTCCATCAGCAGCAGACATGTGCGTGTGTGATGCTGAAACGCAGGGTTATCCGGGAACGTATGTATAGCGTGTGTATTTCTCCACCTTCTGCTAGTGTAGCGTCGTTGGCCGGAGGTGGGGGGGGGGGCTGCCTGTTTCGTCGTTGCCAAGGCGCTCTGGGCGCAAACAGAGGAAAACGAGATTTGGACGCACGTTTAACGTCTCGATGTTGTTGTAGGGCGCCTCGAAAGTTCAAATTCCCTGGGGAAAGACAGGCGTGTCCATGAGCCTTTTCCAGGGAGCCAGGGTATTTTCCAAAGCCTCCGTATGAAACTGGCTGCTCCTCAGACGGCTGGCTGGACCCAGGATTCATTTACAGCTCGTTCGGAGGCCCCAGCAGAAATCACTGGCATGTCAAGATTTCTGTCTTTTCCCCCCTCAAACCACAGAAAACACCCCAGAGAATAGACCAAGAACAAAACTGAGAGAGGATTCCCGCCTCACAGACGTCACTGATGCTGTAACTCCTTGCTCTGTCTGTAAGAGTGTGTGTGTGTGTATGTAGTATAAATGAATCACTATCCCTCCTTTGGATTTGATCCAAACCTGGTCTGACACTCTAAGCCCTGAAAGGAGAGGCACTTTGCCAAACTGACATGCCACAGCGTGTTGGCTGGCATCCAAATGTCTGGTAACAGCATTAGAGAAGTCTTGGAGTGTACCTGGCATGGCATTATGGGCCACGAGAGAGGAGCAGGGTATGTGAAGGATCCCAGTCCAGCCCTGCCATTCCTGGGAGAAACAGTCACACTGCCTCCCTCCAGGGGGATTCCCCCAAACATCCCAGTTCTGTAATCAAAGCCATACCAAACAGACACAGGGATCCCTGACAACGCTGTCCACGCACATGACAGATGCTGCCCTCTCTCTCTCTCTCTCTCTCTCTCGCTTGTCCCTTCCCACACCAGTCTTTCTCACTCTCTCTCTCTCGCCTCCGTTTCTTCCTCTGTTGTGAAAGAACAATTCATAGCTCAGACGACAGATATTAACCAGTTTGCCTTTCTCTAAAGCTCCTTTTCCCAGAATCACTCCTGATTCACCCTCCAGACGGTCGAAGGCTGAGAGCACGTGACTTATTCGCACTACTGAAAGAATGTGTGGAGACAGGGTAGTGCCTGAAAACACTTGGTGTTTAGTACCTGGGTTTCTAAGGACTAGCCCCATCGGTGCCTTGACAGTGTTGTCTAACGTTCCGTTTTGAACGTTGTCTCTCAGTTTGTTTGTGTGTGTGCGTGTGTGAGTGTGCTCTGACTCAGTTCAGCAATGGCATGTTTGATTCAGTAACCCCAGGACTAGATAGTCACCTGAGCTGGAGAAGGCCTTGGCTGGTCTACAAGACACATGCTGAGTTGCCTGGAAATGCAACAGTTTATTAGAACAGAACAAAATGCACACACACACACATACATACATACAGTATGTGTGTGTGTGTGTACATGAGACCTTAGAGAGAGAGAGAGAGAGAGAGAGAGACAGGGTGTCTGGATTTGTTTAGAATAGTCCGGGACTCAATTTCATCAGTTTGCAGGTCTCTGAGCATTCAGTCTAAAAGTCTTTGCATTTGAGGGCCCAGTTTGTAGTAGGAGGCTGTAACTAGATACTTTGCTCGTTCCTCGGTATCGGACAGAGATATAAAGCAATGCTGTGAGTTCATTTGAACTGAGTGAAGGCTGGATCTTCGCCCTCCCCACACTCTCTGCCATTAATATAATGGTGAGTTAGTGTCTGTGTGTGTGTGTGTGTGTGTGTGCGTTTTCAAAGGAATGTATTGTTCCAGCTAATGGGTCCAGAGGGAGCGATAGCAGATTATAGGCAAATTTCTATAAACAATTACAGCAGATGCTGAGCACTGGTCCAGCGTCATTTTAGACCCACACCGATTTCATGGCTGACGTGAAGGATTAATAAAAAGCAGAAACGCTTGGCTCGAGTTCCGCTCAGACGTTCGTTTCAGTTCGTTCGGCCCCTCACGTTCGGCCACAAATCTTGTCACACTTAAACAGCTACGGCTGAGCTGCAGTCGGAGCTCATTACTACGTGTCAAAGTTAAAAATTCACTAACTCTGAATAATGTCGAGTCTGTCGCCGTTCCATTTTTGTTCTCGAGCTAACTTCAAATTGGCTTTTTAAAATGTCTCCACAGCTCCTTTCCATTTCCTCAAATATCTGCGCCAAAACTATGCCCTTGCCTTCTCCCTCGTACAGCAACAAACACCTCGTCTACATTTGACTCGACGTTCAAACTGTAACCCTCCGGCGAGTTCATCGCCAGTTTGTCGTCATTTCAATCATTCGTCCTAAGAAAGAGAGCCCATTCACACAGTTTGCCCGGGGTGCTAATTGCATATTTACATACCTCCAGTGATGCTAACGCTAAATAATCTGGCGTTACCATCCTGCAGTTACGTGTATAACTGTGAGACGCCATTATTCTCACTGTATGAGAATACAGTGATCTGTAGTACTGAACTATACTGGTTTACAGGCTTTGCCGTTTGACTCCCTCGCACCGTTTTAGTTTGCAGTTAGAAATGCCTGTCCATCAGACACTTGAGACGTGCTGATTGTGAGTTGTAAAACCGTGCTTTTGAACGTTGTGTTACTGTCCATGTTGTGTTGGCTACAAATGTTTATAGAGGCTAAACTGAACCCCACTGCAAACCACTTTTACCAATTTACACTTTTAGGACACTTGGCACCATTACGCTGTCCTGAGATGCTAATTGGCACCTGGAGGCTAGCCAGGCGTATTCCCTAGTTAAACACGGCAGTCAGAATGGAGGTGTTCCTAGCATGCGCTAACTAAGCAACAGTGCACCCAAAAGACAGCTTCGCTGCTAAGTCCTTGATCAGCTGAGTCAGGTGGCCTGCAGTAGAGAGAGAGAGAGATACACACAAATTGTGCAAGACTCTGGGGTGTCTAGGTGCAGACAGGGGAAATACTGGGCCAAACTGAAGGCTTAAAACTAATGTTAGACCTTTTTTTATTCTCTTTTTTTTTTCCACTCACAGGAATAGCATAGTAAATAACCAGTCTTCATTGCCCGTCGGAACCTCCTCTCTTGTCTGTGATCTCGGCTGAGTAACAAAGTAAATATGAAATCATTGTTAAAGCAAACTCGACGCTTTGAGGCTACGCAAAGCTGTCGACATCCTCGGGTATTGATGTGTTTTGTCGACCAACGCACGTTTAACGTGAAAAGACGTTTGAACTTTTGCCTGGCCTTCCGTGAGCGACGCTGGGTTCGTGATCCAAACGTCTTTTGTGATAGACATGTTGTGACAGGCAGGACTGAGTCACTCAGGCACGCTCGGATGGTTGTGACATAACATGGGCTTGGCCTCCAGTGGAAACATAATACTAATTTAACGGTTCGTCCGAAAAGTTGAAGGTTATTTTCTGCACTTAGTCATCTCATTGACCATAATCCTTAAAGGATTCCACGATAATTGGATTTTCAACTCCAGGTTCAGGTTATTCTTCAAGTAATCCACACCTACGTGAAAACATCTGCAGACTCCCACAGAGTTCCTCGGCTTAATGCATACAGCCGGAGATGTCAGGATATAGCTGGAGAGCTCTAGAAATAGAAGAGCGTAAGAATGGATGTGGCGGGACACAGCGGAATCCTGCGGAATAGAGTGGAATACGACTGAATGGGACTGTGTGAAATGAGGATACTGTCGGATATGACAGGAAATATAGGGATGTTTTTGGCTATGGTGGGAAATGTATGCTGTTTAAAGAATATTTGCATTATTGTAAATCTGTAGTAGGCTTCATTCTGTAAAGTCATGGATGTCAGCAACATCTATCACTTTCACACACACACACACACACGCTTCTATCTTTGGATGGGGATGCAGACGTCTGTGTGGCAGAATGCTGATTGCTTTTCAGAGAAATTCCTCAGGAGTTCCTCCAAACCCGAGATGTTATCAGTGTATCTGACACAGGGAACAAACTCATACACATCAGCCACATTCACCAGTTTAACAAAGCACGTCAGAGGGACAGCCTGAATGAATGTCTCCCTTCCTCTGCCTTACTGCCAAAGCAAACGCTGAGCAGCCTGGATTTGGTCTGGTTATTGATAGGTTTTAGGTATAGCATGTGAGGTGCTAATGTTTGAGCTATACTAATGTACTGTACCCTGAAGGACATGCTTTATGATTCCAAGCACCCCCCCTCTCTCTTTCTCTATCTCTTTCTCTCTCTCTCCCCCTCTGTTTCTCATTCATTCTCTCTCTTGTCAGTCGATTGTTGGGTTGATTCCAGACCCTCTGGGGCGATGATGGTTTTAGGATGGCGTCGTGTTTCCATGACAATGTTTGTCTGTGTGCTAGCACAGCATGTACCCCTCTCTCTTTGGCTGATCATTAAAGTATGAAAAACTTAAACATAAAAAAAGAAAACCCAAAACTGTTCTTAGGGCATGATTCACTTGCCAAGAACATCTGAGGTGGTGCCAGTCTTCAGGAACATGCTCCAAACATTTTGCACGAGAGTGAGTGTGTGTTAGTGTGTGTATGATTTTTTTGTATGTGTGATTGTCTTTTATTTTTTCACACATGCACGTGCATGCGCGCGCGCACACACACACACACACACACACACACACACACACACACACACACACACACACAAATACACGCCCTGATTGATTGCGGTTTACTATCTCTCATTTATCAGTCCTGGAGGACACGTTTAGCATTACTGTAGTAATTCTCATAGATGGAACAATAACACACCATAAACATATTCCATATTATCACATTGGCATTTGCTAGGTCATCAAGGATTATTAAAAACTGTGACTTACAGCTGTGCTATGACACTTGCCAATTGCCTGCAAGACCATATAAAACTCTGTTATTGCCCTTTCATTTTCTCCTGTCTGGTCTTAAACAAACTGAGTCAGGTGGTTTCAGGATAATCTGAGACCTGGAATGGGCCCGCAGAGTAAAGCCCTCTATTGTCCTGAGACGAGTACTGCTCATAACTGTCTCTCTTTCTTTCTCCCCCCCCCCCTCTCTTTCTCTCTCTCTCTCTGTCTCTCTGTTTCTGTTTCAGGAGTAACGTGTGAAAAGCTGTTAGTGTTAATGTAGTTGATGTCGTGTTTAAAATGCAGTGATAATGAGCTGCTATTATTGATCTTTAAATAAACAAACAAACCAACAAACAGATCGTTTGAGAACGCGTTGAGAAACATGTTTTGCTACCGACGCCGTGGTAACGCTGATGATAGATGCAGAAAAACTGGGCAGATTTTCAAACGTGTTAATGTTTATTCTTATTTTCAGACAGACAAGAACAACGCTCAGATTTACAGTCCAAAGCGTCACTTCAAGAACAAGAGCTCTTGTACTCTGAATAGAATTCAATTTATTTTAATTAGCATTTTATGTTCCCTTCCTGGTGGATGACATTATTGTCAGTAACCGATGACAAATACATTTTTAAAAGAAAGGAAGAAATGAACGTCATTTGGGGGCTGATTTCTGTTTCTCCACGCTGACGGCTTTGAGACCGGCTCCACACAGTCCTGCTCTCTGATTTTGATTTTCTGACACATCGAGAGATTTTACTGTGACAGAGTGAGATTTAGCAATGTATCCTAGAATGCCCCCCCCCCACGCACACACAAGTTCACACACACACACACTCACATCAAGCAATGAAAGAACGCACGTGTGTGTGTGTGTGTGTTTAGGTTTGTGTTGCAGGACCCTCCTGCTGTGTACCTGTCTCAGGTGTTTGTTTTGGGCTAAACAAACAAGCCTTTTGTCAGCAATGGAATGTTTATCAGGTTAAATCAAAGCCCTGCTCATTCTCAATTACAATGACAATGACTGATTAACTGAGCAGGGCACTCATTCATATTCAAGAGTCTGTTCTCCTGAATGGAAGACGTCTCCTTTAGTGCTAGCAGGCCACTGACGTGATTTCAAAATCAAACGCAGGCCTGGTTTCGGATGCCTCTGGATAGCTTTCAGTTCCTTATTGAAAACCTTTGGCCTATGTGGTAACGTTCACATTTATCATTTCTGAATGTACAATTTTGTTTGTAAATCTTTTTTTTGAATCCTCTCTCGTGTTTCTGAGGCATTTAAAATTGCTGTGAGTAAATTTCTCTTAATTGATGGTTTTCTCTGAGATTCGGTTTGATTTATTTCATCTTCGGTAATTCCTCTGGGTCATAATCTCTGCAAAGCATTAACAACAACTTTGCTCTAAGACACTCTTTCTCTCTCTCCCTCTATCTCTCTTTTTTTAATCTCTCTCCCTCTCTCTCTCTCTCTCTCTCTCTCCTTCTTTATCTCTCTCTTCCTCACCCCCTCGTCGCCCCCTCTGTCTGACACACGCACATACGTGACGTCTGTTTTAATGAACATGTGGATCTGTTGGTGGGAAAAGCCTCGCACAGACAGCTAAATCAGTATTTATAGATTGAAAATGTTGCAGTAATTGTTATATTTGAGAATGTAACAACACAAAACATATTTTGGCAGCAGCGTGGGCAGTTTTTTGGCCCGGGCGCTATCTTACAACACCTGCAGTTATGCAAACTTCCCAATGCCTCAGATACAAACACTCCTCAGCAAATGTAAATGTCTTTAACAAAAAAAAAAAAGGTTCTTGACTTTTTCAAAAATAAAATTTTGAGCCAAAGGATCATCGGTATCATCTGGAAACGTCACCTGTGTAAATGCTTAAGAGCTGTTCTGTTGGCCAAGCAAATGTTTTTCATTTTAATAAACATGAGTCATTTTCATTATGGAATTTGACTTTCATCTTCCATCTGCTTTCTTGGCCCTCCTCATCTTTTCAAACATTTTTTTTTTCTTTGACATGTTTCTCTCTCTTGACCTTTAATTTTTTTTAATTTCGGTGGAGCTGGCCTGAGACTGAATGTGTGATTTTGGTAAAAGTCACTCCGCTCTTCAATGGCAGGTTAGCCCTGTGAAATGACAGGTTTCCTGCTGATTGTGTAATTACATGGTTAGGGGGGCTAACATGGTGGTAATGGGAAGTTTTACAGAGTGTTTTGTGGAGGGATGCAGTTTAGCTGGTGTCTCTCTGTGTGTGTGCGTGTGTGTGTGTGTGTGTGTGTGTGCGTCTGTGTGTGTGTGTGTGTGTGTGTGTGTGTGCGTGCGCGTGTGCACGCATGCGCATTTGTATGTGTGTGAGAGAGACAAACTGTTATGTATTGTGTTTGCAGATACACGTATGAATAAATATATGTGTTTGCATTATGTGTCTGTGCGTACTTGTTCACTTGTGTTCCGATGTGAGTTTGTGAGTGTTTGTTTGTATGTGTATGTGTGCGTGTGTGCATGTGTGTGTATGTGCGTGTGTGTGCATGTGTGTGTGTGTATGTGTGTGTTTGTGTATGCACGTTTAAATGGTATAAACTGGCCCACACCAGCTCTGACTTGTCATCGTGTGCCCAGACCAAACATAACAGTCCTCAGGGAGCTTATGATTCATCATGTCGTTATTCACACACACACACACACACACACACACACACACACGCACGCACGCACACGCAGATCTTTCTCCATGGGGTCTTAATCAGCATGGAATGAGTGTGTCCTACAGGAATCCAAACACTGAAGCTCTCAGTCTAGACAGACTGCTTAGCAAATCCCCTGTCTGCCTCCACAAACTGCACTCAGTCTCACCCCACTGACCAACTGTCTTACACATTGCTCACCTGTCTAACTTCTGAATCACCTGTCTCACCTCACCAGCCACCCGTCTTACCCATCACTTACCCATCCAACTTCTAAATCACCAGTCTCACCCTCCAATCACTTGTCTTATCCATCACTCACCTGTCTAACGCCTGAATCACCTGTCTCACCCTCCTACCACCTGTCTAACCCATCACATATCTGTCTTACTTATGAACCACCTGTCTCAGCCCATCAACAACCTGTCTCGCTCCTCCTGTCTCAGCCCATCAACAAGCCATCACTCTCCCACATGTCTCACCTCTCAACCACCTGCCAAACGCATCAGCCACCCGGCTCACTCCTCAACTGCCTGTTTCACCCTTTACCCACCTGTCTTACCCCCACTACTCATCATCTCTCAACCAGCCTCATCCCCTGTCGTCATGTGTATGGGGTTATGAAATATGACCTAAGTTTCATATTCTGTCCATGTATCCACAAACCTAGTTCTCCTACATGCATGGGCGTGTATCCGGACCTCAAAGCAAGTTCCAATAACTGCATTTCCACAAAACATAACGGAACATTCTAACCATTCTCAGGTCATGTGAGTGGGTGAACTCTGTAGAAAGCCAAGTTATGATCTGAGCTTTTCCAGGTATCTTTTTGTTTGACTGAAGCTTGACTCATGCCGCTTTTTGTGGGTGTAACGAGAGAGAAAAAAAAAGCTAGAGATCTCAGACTCGATCATTACCATGGAGACCGTGCTTTAATGACACGACAAGCCGCATTCTACTCCTGTTCATTCCAACTGTCTATAGTGTTCACAGAGGGTGCAGTGGATTGTGGGATGCCAATGGTTTGTGTGGGTGTGTTCACTCACGAGAGAAAATGAGAGAACATTGTGCATCATTGATTTGGACAGCTACAACAACAACCGCAGAGGGCAGAAAGAGGAGCAGGTATGAGGTGAAGTAATCACATGACATTCTTGACTGCATTCACCAACAACAATCCCCTGTCACCTCAACAAAAGACTGAATTAGAAGCGTCTTGTGGGAAAAAGACAACGCAGGAATGCCGACACGAGAGAGCACAACCTTCTCGATACATTCCTCACAGCAGCGCACTGGTTCTCTGAGAGGTTCTCTGAGAATGAGTCTGGGAAAATGAACAATAGCTTTGGCGCTCCGTTTGAAACAATGTAACAAATATACAGTGTAACAGATACATAATGTGACACAGGGGTTTTCAGCGTTTTTCGACGTGCCCCCTTCGACGTGCATTTGAACTTGCGTCCCACCCCCCCGCCTTTTTCGCCTTATCTTGTGCCCCTCTTGACAGGTGCTCGCGGGCCCCACAGGGTAAATGCTATTTGATACTCCACCTTTTTCTCCTTTCAAAAAAATTCTGATAGGCTTATTAGCACATGTTGGAGAGATAATATTGGTTTATGTCTTGTCCTAAAGCATGTGAACTGGGGATTTGATGGCCGTGTTTCTCTGGAAGCAGTTTGGTTCTGCACAGGAGTTGGTTCTCAGGGGGTTGTGCGGCCCCTCGTCCGCAGGGAACCTGTTTGAAGGTTCTGATTATTTGCAGTCAAATTAAACACTGGTGGAATGCACCTCACCAGGGTCTGTTATGGTTCTGAGCGTCTCAGAACGGACCCATGTGCAGATCAAACCAGAACAAATTCACAGCTTCAGGTCTTATAAATATTTGATAAAAAACAAACACGTTTATGGACTCCCTTCGACCGTGCCTGCCAGTTCATTCCTAGCAGTGGGAAAAAACAGCCTCCCGGAGCTGAGAGTGTGTTGTTGGAAGAAACGTCCAGTTCATCACTTCACTGAATCTCCACAGGGAGAGTGTAGCGTTCTGTTTTAATGATTAAAGACAATTTCAAGATAAAAATGTAAAGGGTCTCTGTTCAGACCCTGCAGTCATCATGGGGTTTACTGCAGTGGAGATGTTTCACGTTCAAAGTTTATCTGAACGTGGAAACATTCTTTTTGGGAACCTGTAAGCACGATATTTTGGATCAAATATGGGGGGGGGGTTTGGTGGTTGGGAAATATGCATGCAATGTCTCCCATTGTGTAAGGGGCTGATATGTTTGATACTCAAAATGTCGGTTTGATGTCCCAGCATATCATTTTACAGTTTAGCATTGTCACATCTTTTGTGTATGTATGCGTGCCATCTTTTTCCTTCCCGTGTGTTTCTGTTTAAAATTCTTGATTGTCCGGTTTGAATCCAGTTGCCACAGTGTCGAAATGAAACTCACTATTGTTTTCGCACAGCAAGGTGAGCGACTAGTGAAGAGGCCTAAAAATAAATCCCCCTTTCATGGAGTCAGAAAGTGCTAAAACTGTGACATAGTAGAATTACATTCCCTGGTGACTCACTGCTCCCACCCAAACAAAAACAAACAATCTCTCTCTCTCTCTCTGCGTGTGTGTCTGTGTGTGTGTGAGCACACACTGTACAAGTAGCCAGGACATATTTGCCGTGTTTTATTGAAGGCATGTACAAGCTTTGACAGCTGCTTCTCCTGGCGAAAAAAATAAATAAATAAGCAAACCAAAAACATGCCTGACTTGTTCACAGTCATCAAAACTAACGCTAATGAAATGCAAAATATTTGTTTTAAAAATACATGCTGGGATTCTTAGAATCCTCCTGGCTTTACGTAAAGGAGAAACGTTTATTACTGGCTTCTCTGCTCGCTTCATGTCAAGT
>NC_044503.1:2388707-2393707 GCF_902362185.1 Chanos chanos | reverse complement strand
AAAGTCTGAAAAAACAATTGAATGCAAAAATAATGCAGTGAAATTTCTTTAGTATTTCAAATGAATCTCTCTTTTTTTTTTCCAAGAAGAGGAAAGTCAGGATAAATGAGACAATGAGTGATTGGCTCATCTCTCAAACATAATCCAAGTCTGAGCTGGGAGTTGTGCAATTACACCATCAATATTGTTTACAAAAACAAATATGTGACCTCTACAACATAGGCTCAGCGGGCCATAAATCTTCTCAACTGGGAAAATTACATGCTTCACAAACATTCGAACCAGTTAAGTTTTGTTTACCCGAATTTTCTATCCACACAGAAAACATCTCCAGCGAACTCACTTACATTCCCCATGACACAAAGAGCTAAGAGTCATATGGAACTGTCAGACAGTCGACTTCTTATACATCTTCCTCTCCAACGACAACCCCGGCATCACATTTTCATACATATTTGTTTGATGTTGCTTTTAGTGTACCAGAGTTTGTGTGACCATAACATTTGCTCATTCATTCACTCATTCAGTCATCTGTTTATTTATTTAACTATTTTATTGATGCACAGGGGCCCAAAATTTTTTTCTCACAAAAGTTCAAAAGGTGGTGAGTTGCTGTTGTTAAGTGCAGTTGCGTGTTGACTCAATATTGTTCATTAGTAGTGCACTGGTAAAACACATGGAATCTGTCGGTTACCCTGGGAGACGCCTCATTCATGTGTCATATTTTTTTTCCGTAACAGCACAGCTGCTGTCGGAGTCGCCGTGCACCGCACGCTAAACGTGCAGGGGCAACGCTGGAATCTCTCAGGGCAGATCACCTTACTTGACAAATGTTGATATATGTGACTGTCTCCTTCAAAGGGTTCCCGATTTAGCAAAAAACCAAAACAAAAAAAAAACGATGTATTTCGCAAAATCTACGCGTCTTATTACATCATGAAGTCTGGAATTTAGAATGTCCTCACCTGCACTCAACTTCCATCTCTCTTTCTCTCTCTCTCTCTGTCTTCTGGTTGGCTAGATACGAGGCTGTGTAGTTTGACGGGCAGTGTCCTTACCCGCTCCTGTGTGGGAATGACGATTTACCGACGTCACACACCTGGCTACTCACACGCGAGGATTCCCCTCGTAGAATGCTCCTTGCTAGGCAACGTCGCTCAGATGTAAACAAACACCAAGCGGCTCCCTGGAACGCGCCTTTCAGTTGTCTACCACAAAACACGATACGACCCACCAATGCTATCTAATTATACCCCTTCAAAGACACGTATAGAATACGAAGGTATGCCAACTGACGTGTTTACAACCCACCTGTATCCAGTCATGAACAATCTTTCTCAAAGTTGTCGTCTCTTTTCCGGGACGCAGGGTACGCAACAAGCAAATGTCAATAACTCGCGTGAATAAGAAAGAACAACGACAACAAACCATCCGTTTTAAGAATGTATAAAAAAAAATCTCGATCATATTTGCAACTGATTCAACTTCTTTAGAGACTTAAAAGGGAATTGTTTATTTCACAATATGCAACAATAAAGTCATAAACCAGCGTCTCAGTGTCGGCCTTCTTAGATTCTTATGACAAGTAGCCCTGCAGATGAAGTCGCGTGCTAGCTGAGAAGGCGGAATTAACCTATAAATAAATCTGTTTTGTAATGTCCCCATTGTGTCCACTTTCGAGTAACTTAACACACCTCGTCCAAAGAGGAGACCAGAACACCAACGCTAGGCTTAAAGCCAAAATATTGCAGATTAGGTACGCTTAATCACTTTATTCCTGTTCAATTAGGAACTTTGATTTATTTCATATCGGTTGAAATTATCGACAGTGTTTATTTTTAGACCTTTGAACCGTCATTTAGATGGATGAACTATATTTGCAAATGAACTGTTCATATCCAAAAGCCATAAAAATCAACTTATCTCTCTGGGCCATTGGCTGAAAGTCGAGTCAGGTTTGATTGAGAGTCCTGCGACACGTCTGCCTCGGAATGATTGATTTGCCTGTTAATGAAGTAAATGCACGTACACTCGCGGCAGCGGAGAATACATTGGTTTTTAAAGACTCGCGGACTGAAACTGGGCTTTGTCTGCGTTGGCCCTTTCCGTGACGAACTCGGGGCGCAGGAATCTAAATGTGAGAATAGTTGAGAGCAAACACATGGCTGTTCAAGGACGGGGGTCAAAGGTCAAAGCATTTAGCAGTTAGTCACAGATTTCACAATCAGTATTCGACCTACGGGTTGTTATTATTTATTTATTTAATTTTAGTTTGTTTTTGTGGATAAATAGGAATGAATGTGATTTTTTTTTTTAAATGCTTGCTGACGTGACAAAGGAACTGACGAACAGTTTGTGGAAAATGTCTCTAGTCATTACGCTGCTAGTGTCTGTAAGTGACAGTTTTGTTAAAGCTAAACGGCATGTACAGTCAAAAATACAGTCATTCAAATTCATTTGATACTCTCATAAGACACCATGGTAATTCAATACAACTAACATCACATGCATACGCATTCAGTGTCATCAAAGAGTTACACTACACTTGTGTTGTTATTACTATCTAAGAGGGTTTTGGAATACGTATTTGTAAAGTTGAGCCCTCTATTAAGTTGGCCTTGTGAGTAATTTGAATCTTTGATTCATGCTTGTGTTATGTGTTAATTTTGTGCCAGCATCGTCTATGTGCGGGCCATCAAATCAGTGTCACATACTTCACTGCACTGCACCGACGAATTGTATTTGAACACGGGTAACAGCGCCCTCTATCAGGCTCCACAGTTACTACATCTGTGATGAATTTCTTGGCACATCCCCTTCGTATTCAGGTCTCGCTATGAAACAGACGCTCGCTTGGGATCCGCTCAATATTTTTTTGACATATCTCTCTGTCCAGACCCTGTATGGAGGCGTTAGATGTATGCTAGGTTTGGATGTGAACCACATAGAGTTTGCCTCACCGATAATTAGCAAGATGTTTGTTAAACTCTAAGCCAAAACCAATAGCTCTAATCTCCCGGGTTTACTGTGTGCCGCAACATTCGGTCATTTTCGGTGGCTAATTAACGTACTCGCATTCCGTAATAATCCGCGTGTCAGTCCGGCTCTGATAGCAAAAGTCCAGATGCGAACGCACTCAGCGTCTCGGATTCCACCTTTCCCTGTGGGCCAGCGTCCTCATCAGAGCGAGCGAGCACAGACCTCTGGTACTTTACATTCCAGAATCAGACTCGGCGATTAGATAATTGCTCCATACTTTGTTGGGAAATAGTGTGTTAGGCATAGTTGTGCTCCAACAGCAGTAATCCAGGACTCAGACAGATAAACATTCAGTCTGGAGGAGCAAGGCTTTATAAACGATAGCCGTCTGAAGTCTCTCTGCCTTTTCACACAGGTTAATATAACGGCTGAATTAAGATAGCATTGCTTTTGGTCGACATGATTGTTTTTTCTTATCCTCTCTCTCTCTCTCTCTCTCTCTCTCGCCCTTTTTAGGGCCTGACAGCAGAAAGGTCCAATGGACCAGTCTGATCTGAAATGTAAGACAGACTTTTAAAACTAATAATGGTGGCTTCTGGAATGATGACAATAGTGAACATATGTGACAAACTAGATAAAGAGGTCATTAATAAAGACTGCTCTCTCTGCTGACCAAACAAAGCCTCCGTCCCATTCACAGATGTGTCCCATCTAATGCCAGCGTTCCCTCTGTCTTTCACTCTTTTTGGAATCCTTTCCTGTCCAACATTCCAGTGTTACATTTCACAAACGCTTTTCCCCAGTTCGCAGGAAGTGACATGATGTGATTGGAGTGAGAGGATGACAGTTTGCAATGTGCACAGGGACCGAAATAGCCGCTCCTGCCCAGACGAGTCCGTCTGCGGAGGGAAACCACTCCACAGTCATTTTCCCCTTATTCAGGCCGGCACCCAGGGCCAGCACAGTTCTCACACAGGCCAAAGAGAGAGGGGGGGTGGGGGGGCTCAGTGTTTTCAGGTCCAAGAGTTTGCCATCTGTTTGGACTGTATTTTTAGCTGAGGTAGACCGGTGGAAACCTTTCAAATTACAGCCAACGCTCTCAGAACACGTCTTGAATTGGAAGCCGTTTGAAAGCTCTGTTCTGGAGTCTTGCTGCTCATCTGAATGTTCTCCTCTTAAAACGGTGGTAAGTCGACCGAAAAATGTAATCACCATAGACATACACACCACTTTTTTTCTTTTTTTTTTTTTAACTTTTGGACAAAAACTTGAAAATGCTTTGCCTGAGGCGTGACTCTGGTCGTCTGTCACAGTCAAGTTCCTAGCTTTGTTATCGCCTGAGAAAATGGCAGAAAAATGGGTTTTTAGAAGAAGTCTTGCTTCAGTAGATCTTTTCAACGCTCAGGAGACCCACAAATACAGGGACACATGAAGGATCGAAGCATTAGTGTGTGATGAATGAATTCTAGCAGGAATGTGGCTTTAACCCACATTATCGCAGCTTTAACAAAACCAGAACAACGTCGAACCAAATGTCTCAGTGTTTCACCAGCATTATAATGAGCTTCTTTCTTTCTTTCTTTCTTTCTTTCTTTCTTTCTTTTCTCAACCTTTGTAACACACCCAGAAATACAGCAAAATGCAAAAAAGTCACACATTTTTAAAACGAACTTTTAAAACAGTTTGAAATGGATTTAACTGAAACGTTTATTGGGTGTGGAGACAACTGTTTTCTGATCTGTAATGTATAAGATCCCGTCTCTGTTTTCTCTGCTTTGAGCTGGTCTCAGTAAGTGTGTAAATTCTGTAATTTTGTTTGTGTGTGTGTGTGTGTGTGTGTGTGTGATCTGTTATAATGCATGTACCATAATTCAGCGGCCTGAGGTGTTTTGGCATTCGGTTTGATTGTGCAGGAGAAAACAGCTGTGTTGAGTTTCAGGTCTGTGTTCAGGCCCCTTGTGTTTGGTGCTCTATCAGCTTGGAGATCTCCACAGGGTTATGTGTGGAGATCACCCTCACAT
>NC_044503.1:2353707-2383707 GCF_902362185.1 Chanos chanos | reverse complement strand
AGTGCCGCACAGAGAGGTCAGAGTCGGGATTCACGTCTTCCTTTAGGTGACGTCTGAGGTAATTAATATTTTGGCTTTTGTCGGCTTTGTGTTCCAACTCATAACTCAGCAGGTGCCCTTTGGTATGCAGTGAAGCCAAAGACAACAGCACAGCGGAGGGGGGGGGGGGTTCCTTCCCTCCTGACACACCTCAGAAACCATCTGCACACACTGTCAGGTTAGGCCTGCCGGCGCAGCGTGGAGCCTGGACGAATGGGTTGAAATATGTGTTACATACCTGCACATCTCACAGCCACGGTTCATGATGTTGTTAGCACCTCACTGAGCAGCTGTTCTGAATTTGGTACATTTATGCTTACGGTAAAAAAAAAAAAAAAAAAAACCATTCAGATGACACTCCTCTTGAGATTAGTTTACAAACAGATTAAATAAATAAATAAATACATACATACATACATAAATACATCAAGTTGTTTTGAGTTACTGCATGCTGACAGTGAGCTGTGACTGGTCAAAACGAAACAACTCCTCTCCAGATCATTTGCTGTGATCAGAATTCAAACCCACAACTTTGGAGAGTTTTCCTGACCTGTAAAACCAGCCCATTATGTTAATTTAACTACAGCGGGCACATGAGGAGCACTTTTCAGGGCCGCCATGCCGGGGCGAGAGCTGAAGGGAGACGGGTGGAGTACTGGACCGTAGCTCCACTGGAGAAGCTCAGGGTTTAAACGTCTCATTGACGGGTACAGACAGCCACAGCCAGGACAAAAACAGAGACGTTGGAACCAGCGGGTCTTCGGTACACCCCCGGTCCTCTGTCATACATACACTCTGCATGACATCACATCCCACATGACACAATGCACCACAGGACATCACACCACACACTACAGGACATCACATACTACATGACATGACATCACACCACATACTAGATGACATCACATTCTAAGTGACATCACATACGACGTGACATCACATACTACATGACATGACACCACACCACATACTAGATGACATCACATTCTAAGTGACATCACATACGACGTGACATCACATACTACATGACATGACACCACACCACATACTAGATGACATCACATTCTAAGTGACATCACATACGACGTGACATTGCATACTTCATGACATGACACCGCACCACATACTATATGACATCACCTACTACAGGACACTATGTACTAGATGACATCACATACAACACAGCACTGTGTGTGACACCACAAGACAGACGATAATTACTTATAATTTCTCTGTAATGTGAGCAGTGGATGATGTGGCCTGGCGTTTGTTCTCTTCTTCGGCGTGTTTGGGTATGATGCATTCTTTACACAGCGCATGCCTGCCTGTGTGCATGATCCAAAACACTGGATTTTCTCTCTGTTAAAGGTGTGGAATAATGTCATGTGTAGGGTTTTTTTTTTTTGTTTTACTGGGAGGCTGGAGTTTTATATGCTCCTCAGCGCTGGTTTTACAATGCCAGAGCTCTGGAAACACACCCAAAAGGTCAAGAGAAGGAAAAACTCCTCCTCAGAGCCAAGAAATGTCAACAACTCACAGGAATTTTACACTTTACACTAGAGAGGAAAACAAAAGAGGTTTAGAAAAATTTGTCTGACGCTTGAGATATTAAAGTTTAAAAAAAAGAAAAAGAAAAAAAAACAAACTTTGAATATAAACTTCTCCAACCTCCCGATCCTCGGTAAGATTTTAGAGAGAAATTCTTCCACGAAGAAATGTTGCTTTGAAAATACAAATAATTGAAGAAAATGAATTGATCCCTCTCCATATCTTAAGGATGATACTTATGTGAGCAAATAAAACACTGTGAGTTATAGCCCTTAACATGCGATACGAACATGGTGTAGAGGCAGTCACAAAATACACCCGTATTTACACCGTGTGGTTGATAATGACTGACTCGCAACATTTTCTAACCATGTGTTACTAGTGTTTGATTGCAGGTTGACACGTTCATATTTTGCGCTCGATAGATTGCATGTCATGTCTTATAACTGGTCGAGAAAATGAAACCAATATGAGTTTAAGAATCTACCGCGAGAGCAAGTTTGAGGAGGTGGAAGTTATGTTGGTTCGGATCTCGTAACTATCGTATCGTTTTATCAGTTCCATATGGAGATACGAGGCTTCTTTTTTTTCCTTTCTCTTTCCTTCTTCTTCTTTTTTTTTAAACAGAGTGACATTATTTCTCATAACGGCTCTAAACTGGAGACCCCCTGCCTGGCTGACATGCCATATCGCTTCCAGAGGAAAAAATGTGGTCCTGACTCACGGCCCTGGTGTTTTATGATCTGAGAAGGAAACGCGGCGAGAACGTCGACTCCATTTGTTTTCATTAGAGACGAAGTCCGATGGAGAGCGTCCAGTGCCTCTCGCTCGGCTAACGGAGCCAAGACATTTTTGGATAACTGGGCTCAAATCCCGAAAGCACTCACACACACTGACACTACCCGTCATATTCACTCACATTCCGCCGTTCGCGGCCTCTGAGTTATAACCCGAAGGTTACAATTGCTTCGAAGCTGAAAAATGCACGTGGAAAAGAGAGAGTGCGAGATTTTTTTTTTCTTTTTCGAACGTTTTGTTTAAGACTCCAGGTTGACGGCGATTATGCCTAATGGCTGTTTCAGAACCAGCTGGACATCTGACTGGGTTTAAAAACTCTATTCTGTGATCTGCCTGGTTCTAAGTGTGATTTGCTCGTTATCGTCATCAGCATCGTTAGCCTGTAGTAACGTCATATCTCTGTCTTGAGATGTTTGTTAATAAAAACGGGAGTCTGGCACCATACAATTTCAGTGAATACTCCTTACATTGGACAAAACAAAATGAGGATGCTAATTCTTTCTTTCTTCCTTTCTTCCTTTCTTTCTTTCTTTCTTTCTCCAAAAATATTCAGTCCTTCTCTCATGCCAAGATGGACAAACCTTAAAGGAGACGAAGAGGAAATCGGTGCCAGATGATTTTGTGGTGCACTCGTCTGTCAGCACATGTCTCAGTAAAACCAGCCAGGGAGTCATTTTAAGATCTATTGTGTGAGGTTTCCACTGAGGGCATGGCACACTGTACAGTAGCACAGAGCTCCATTCAGAGAACTGGGTTTTTTTTCCCCCCCTTGATACAGTATTTTCAGTTCTCACTGTGAGTATTTCCCCTGACGAGTGGACATTGTTAGTTTTCAGTCGACTAAAAGTTTTGCATCTGCCGCTGCATGGGTAGGTACACACACACACACACACACACACACACACACACACACACACTGTGCGGTGAGATAATTCAACCAGTCTTTGATCTGTGACCTTAAAGTGACCTTTTACACCACAGTGTGTTCTATCTTCAAATGTGGTCAGCGGTTTGCCTCAACCACAGTTTCTATATCAAACGTCACTTTCTGTCTCAGTTGTTTGATACTGAATTCTTATAGATTTCTGTGCACACAGACCCATGTCACCAACATGGAAGGGAAGGGAAGAATAAGCAGGCTGGAGCTTCAGTCTGTCTGGTGGAGTTACTCTTCACGGCACCTCTCACTAATTAAACATCTGACTGATCCCCGTTTGACACAACAACGACTATTGCTGTTACCACGCCAACTGTTACTGGCCAGAGAAATACTTCCACTAACTCTCCTACTGATGGCACTGTTTCTACACCGCTACTGTAACAGTCACTGGTACCATGACTACTGCTACTACTACTACTACTAGCACAACGATTACTACTAGTATTGCTGTTGCTTCTACTACATCTACTACTGCTACAAGCACCACAAGCATCTCCATTACTGCTTCTGGTGTCAGCACCTCTGCTACCTCTCTGTCTGCAGCCGGCACTACCACATGGCAGTCCTGTATGGAAGCGTTCTGAGGTTGTGGTGACTTGTGGGGGGGGTTGAGAGGTGTTTGGATGTATGTGTGCGTGTGTGTGTGTGTGTGTGTGTGTGTGTGTGTGTGTGTGTGTTATTTGGGGGGGGGGTCTGCTGACCTAATTATAGAGCCTCTGATTCTCTGTGGTGACCCCACATGGCTCAACCTACTGTATAAAACCTCACTGCACTCCCGCTGTGCTCCAGAGTGGCCGCCTCCCTCCCTGACTCACCTACAGAGGGATAATATTGGGGGGGGGGGCTCTTTGTACCAAGCATGCTTAATGCACATCTGCCTTACAGTTATCGGTCCAATAAAGCTGTGCTTTGATAGTTTATGATTCATGAGTTGGTCCAATGAACAGTCTGATTATGTGGTTCTGTCTTTTTCATGTGTGTTCTCTAAATGAGAGTGTTTGAAGAGCGCGCACGCACACACACGCGCGCACACACACACACACACACACGCATGCACACACGTATACACACTGTAAGTGGCACGCTCCCCGTAATAAAATCAGATGTCTTTAACATGTTCTTAATGATAACCCGAGACCTTGATGGTATGTGGTAAACTCAGTTGCAGAGACCGCAGAACAGCGTGTGTGTACACCCACCCACCCACCCACCACCACACACACACACACACACACACACTTACACTTAGTGGTGAAGTCCCTGTCTTGCTGCTTTATCTGGAAATAGAATTTATCCTGAACAATCTTCCAACTGATCTCTGACTCTTTGATTTTAATGCTCTACAGTTTATTGCACTGAGTAATTTTGGTATTTGCTTAATTGTTCAAAATGTGTGTGTGTGTGTAGTCTTTATATGCTAAAAATACTCTGGAAAACCAAAGCTACTGAAGTTGGGGGGGGGGGGGGGGGGGGATCAGCGAATGAATGTTTACAAATGGGCAAAAAAGTAAATGAGAGAAACATTTGAACCCTTGTTATCTAAATATTTAGTGAGAAGCAATTTTCTCAACGTGAAACATCCCGTTGTGAACTCGGTCATACTGTGGAGAGCTGAGCAGTGAGCTTCTCTCTGTTGTTTCTGTCTTTGAATAATCTCAACAAGGAGAGAAGCTGGCCGGTGTTTATTTATTTATTTTTTTTAATTGCCGACTTTTATTTTACTACTGAAAAATTAAAAAAAAAAAAACAGTCATGAAATGAAGGACAGATGATCCAAATGTATCCCCTACATAAAGTACACGCATGGAATTTGATCTGGAGCGTTTGCCTGGATCATTTTTCCCCCTCTTTGGTAGGAAAAGGCAACATTAATGAGAAACAAAGAATAATGGAAATCAATAAATTCCAGTGTACAGCTCAATAGATCCCTTTTTAATATAAAACAATAGAGTCTCTACTGTCCCTTGCCTTATTAATCATTACACCACTCGAGTTTGGACATCCTGTTTGGACAAGATGTTAAATAAGGTTTCTATTCCTGTCAGAATGAAGACCTCTAAGTAGCACAACCGAACAATCCCTCTGTTGACAGCGTCAGTCTGTGCAGAACCCCTACTCAGTCTACAGGCGGCTTAGTACCTAAGCTAAAATGTCATTAGAATAACAACGGCGCCACCTGGTGTCGATTCTAAAAAAATCTTAAAATACTTTGAAATAGTAATTGTTGTCCCCTGCAGGCGGTGTTTGGTACTACAAAACTTCCAGAAATTGCGAGATGTTTCGACCGTTCACTCGACTCTCGAGGCCCGAGGGTGAGTAAACTGTGGCCCGAGCCCCATTTTACGCTACGTTTGCGTCAGTTTCGCTTTATTTATTTATTTTTTTTAAGTAAATGAGTTTCCTATCGAACTAACACGATTTTCATCTATAATAACTGAGACAGCCATAGAATTCATTCTAAAGCTTTATTTCAAAACTCAAGGGTGAAGCATATATTTAGACAGAGTAATACATGTAAAACCTTGAGGATGCTGTAGGTGGGCCCTCTCCATCTTAAAAAACAAAAACAAGAAATATGGTATATTTACAAAGAGAGGAAACAACAAAGACTGGTGTATCTTGGTATTTGTTTTAAAAATATCGAACACACCACACCAACACATACTTAGCCTTTCAGTTACTACCCTTTAACTCTGTTGCCTACTGAAGGTGTCTTCTCATTTTAGCTCAAAGTAAGGGAGACCACCAGAATAAGGCAGTGTGCCATAAACCCACAGTGTTAACAGCCAGGCATTTTCAGCTACTGTCTTTAAACATCTGTGTGGTATTTCACAAAGCAAAGAGCCCCTATCTGCTGATTTAAAAAAAAGCTGTCAATGCAATGAACCATTCCAGAAGCAGAACCATTCCTCTGCCTTTTCCCCGAGTTGGTTAGTCTTGTGTTTCCCTAATATGTCCAATACGAGTGTCTGGTCATACAACTAATCTTGGCTTGTGAAATGTCTTCCCCAGTGATCTAAACAGAAGCCTCAGACAGAACCTCAAGTACGTAACTCCCATGATGCCTTTAGGATTGGACCAAAAAAAAAAAAGGGGGAGGAAGGGGAAAAAAAAAGAGGGAAAAAACTCCACAGGCCAAGAGAGAAATGAACAGAAGGAAAGCAGTTTCATTTGCTGTTGCAACTCATCATAGGTAAAGAAAAAAAAAAAGATCTTCACTGCAACAAGGTTACAACTACAGCTACACAAATGAAAACAGAGAGTGACAAACACATCAACAGATCATTAAATACGAGAAACAACGTCCGTTCAATAGTTCCGAGTCCAGGAGACTTTCGACATTCCAGAGAGCGTCGCTTTTACTTGGTCCAGCTGACTTTGGGGATGTCATAGTGCTCCGTCAGGGTGTCCAAGTGCCTGTTAAAGTCCTGTATCAGATAGACAGTGGTCAAAACAAAAACAGCAAACCGGAAGCATGATCATTCATAACTAGGATAGTACAGGACATTTACATTCATATACTGGCGTTAGATATGAGCATTCAGGTGAAATCGACGTTACCAGAATCCCTACCTCAACTCTCTGCTTGTGTGTCTTGGATGCTTTGTTCAAAATTCTCTCCATTTGCTGTTGAAAAGGAAAGGGAAGAGGAACAGAGATCAGACAAAACAAAACGAGCGTAATGCTGAGCTGCCGCTATAAAATCCAAGCGATGAGTGCTCTCAGATCACTGAAGAGTTTCGTAGTGAACCTACCCGTCTCTCTTGGATTTTGTCAAACGCAAGCTGAGCTGGCGTCCTCTTGTCCACATATGCTTTCTTGGTCTCTCCCTCCTCGTTCGTTTTGGTGATCATCATCTGTTCCAGATGTTTCCGTTCTTTATCCTTCTTTTTCTTCCTATATTGACAACACAGGCCAAACGGTCCATATTATAAACAATATATAAAGTTCCCATACAGCATCGAGACAAAATAATAAGTTCAGAAGAGGATACATAAAACAATTAAGTCGATCTAAAATTGAAAACGTAACACAGAGACGAGGATTGACGAAAACAACCAACACTAGCTAAGCTAGCTAGGCCGTTAGCATGTCTTTATTCGAAAAACCCAAGCCGTAACAAAACAGAAGAGCAAACTCGGAGCAGAAACAAAACATTGAGTTTTCAGCTAAAACGCTGTCAAGTTTACATACTTTTTGCTGACAGAGATATGTGCGTTTCCTTTAAGTTTCAACGTTCCTTTCTGGACAACTGCGTACTCTGCCATCTTGATCTTTCTTCTTTATGATAAACTCTGTGTTCCTACACCGGCGTTTAAAACATAGCTCAATGTTGCCCTCTAGGGGACAGGAATGCCACCGATGCTCTGCATATGTTTCGGTCGCACTAGCTTGCTAAACATGCAATCTGTGCAAACAGCGGCCCCTTAAAGACTTTTAAACTATCTTACCTATATTTAATAATTTTAACATTCACTTTACAAATGATTGGTACCGCTAAATTTCCTTAAACTACGTACGTGCACTGTTGTGGGCGGGCACTCCGTTTGGATTTCCCGGAAGTTGTGAAGGACGTTACATGTTTGCTAATTGCAGCATGGTGTCTTACTGTAGGTGATGAGTGTTAGCAGTAACGAAAATGGCAGTGAATTGCTTTTTGGGTTCATTTAAAAGACTGAACATCGCCGCCATCAACTCAGTAAATGAGCACCTATGTGTTAATCATCTTATCAGAGTTCAGAGCCGAGGATATGCAAAGAAACCTAGTAAGCGTGTTCTTCGCTTTTGCTTTTGTGACCTTAGATGCTGTTGTGTTCAGGTGCAAACATTATCATCACCAGTGGCTATAGTGTTTCATTATGAATTATATTCACTCAAGTATTTAGTTTTGTCTTCGGTAGTTTGTGCTTGTGCTTTAGTTAGCAGGTCACAAGGTTTACTACCCATCTCATTTCCGGCAGATACCGTGTGATCAGTTCGAGGTGTCCTCGAGTTGATTAAGATAGGAGGCAGTGTTGATTAAGCAAGATACTGACAGAAAAATCAGAGAACATTAACATTACCTAAAACTCTAACGACCCCTTCCTTTTTGGTCCGGTAAATGCGGCTATGGAATCGCGTCGTATCCTTTCAGTTCAATCTGTGGCGCTCTTGAGGAGTAGCTTCTGTCCAGGTTCTTTATCTAAGGATGTTCTACGAAACGGAACGGCTTTCAGTTAGTCAAGCCAAAACTGTCTAACAAGACAACCAACGTTCTTTGTGGACAGTCGGAACTTTCGGGACAGGTTATCTTTGTTATTTAGCACCAGAACTGTTGCATTTTATAATGATCTCCGCAGACCAGCACGAGACTCGATGAAACTTTTGCGTAAAAAATGCCACGCTGCTCCACCCGCATAATTATGCTGTAACCTACTTAGTGCTCTGTTCTGTTATTTACATCTGACTGCAGGTTCTCTTTTGGGAGTGCAGAGTAAAGAGAAAATCTGATTGTCTATTGTTTTTGCCCTCAGCTGTCAAGGGGAAAGGCAAAGGAATGGTGAAAGAAGCATTAAAAGGCCCAGAGGTTTGTAAAGACCCAGTCCGACTGACCAGTCATGCCGTCGGGGTCAACATCTTCAAACAGGGCGAGGATCCCCCGCTGAAGCCCCAAGAGGAGTATCCGGAGTGGTATGTCGTGTCCGTCAGAGAGAAACTGAACCAGATAACTGAGACTGTGACTGAGTAGTGACAGACAGAAAGAGACAGATGACAAAAAAAACCTGCCCCCTTTTTCGGGGTGGGTTAGGTGGTTGACTGATGCTGGCAGTTGATTAACATGTCTCTTCATGTTTTCTGAGCTAAGGGAAGTTCACTGGAATGTTAGAGAACTACACTGTCACTTTCCATTAGTTGTTGGTATTTCGCTTTTTTCTTTTCTTTTCTTTTCTTTTTCTTTTATTTTCTTTTCTCTTTTTTTTGCCTCAGATAGTCTTCGGCCATTAGAATCCTCAGATGCCCCTGTTTCGTGTGGTTATTAATGTTATTAATGTTTGCTTGCAGATCTAAACAGACATGACTTACACCCTGTCTATTTGCTGCCCTCAGGCTGTTTCAGCTGGATCTCGGCCCTCCGAAAAAACTTCCCGACCTGGACCCGGAAAGCCGAGAATACTGGAAGGTTCTCCGGAAAGAACACATGTGGAGATTTAACAGACTCCATAAGGGCAAAAAACTCTAAACGCTGGGAATGGGAACTTGATTTTCCTCCTGGACGCACTCACGTGTTGGGTCAGTCTTCGTCCAGACCCTCAGATACCAGCCGTGTGTTCGCCTGCTCCAAGCCTGTTCTCCCCCAGACGTCAGCGGCCGTCAGCTGACTCTCTAACCCATCACTCCGGACCTCACTTAAACCTACAGGAACGATCTGAGATGTTTGTTTAGTTGCTGCAGGTTTTTCCCCTCGTTTCACAGGGTGTGTTATGTGGATTGTAATGTTAATACAACCTGCGACAGAGAGAAGCTTCCCTCCATCACAACTCTGTATTGACCAACAGCAATGTTTTATTAATACCATTGCTTGCTGATTATCACGTCAAACAAACAACTGTCCCTCTTGGCAAAAAAGAATGAATGAATGAATGAATAAATAAATAAATTACCATGAACAAACACTGTGTTACATTGTAACATATACACATTCTACAGTGAGTTCGACAGGTAAAATAATCAATGTGACAGTGCTAAGTCCTTTAAACCAGGGCTTCTCAAACTTTTTGGGGCCAGGGAGCCCTTACAGCCCTGACCATTTTCCAAGGACCTCCTTATAATCGTAACACAGATTAAGCATATGCTTACTATCGTTTGTAACCTTAGGCGCCATTGGAACTATTTCTCTTCTACAACTTTTCAACCTAAATACTTCAGACCTGTTTCATAGCGATAAGCGGAAACACATTTCAATTTGAATCGTGTTAATAGCACTTTAAACAGAGGGTCATTTTATTCAAATTGCATTTGGACTCAACTTGACAGCATTTAAACTTTTCAAGTAATTGATCTTAAAAGCTTTCAGAAAACGAACAGTAGCGAAACTCGCATAGTCCTAATAAACCCAGACGTTTAGAACGACCAGTCTAAAGCTGACTTTCAATAAGTGCTTCAGCTTTAAACTAACGAACTTATTGCTCCTTTTTCAAATCACTGGCGGAGAGCTCTGATCAAATCACAGCAGAATCTGTAACAGTGTAACAGAGCACATCATAGAAATTACACCTGTTAGATTAGGCATTTGTAATGACACAGCACAATTTTATAATTTATAGCAACTTATTTCGCGGACCTCTTGGCTATGGGCTGGGGACCCCGCTTCGAGGACCACCGCTTTAAACGGTCTGAAGCGCTTTGGTTTCGTCGGAGGCACGCGGCGGAGTCGGCTGCCGCGCGGCGATAGGCTGGAGAAGGTGAAAGTAAACCTCACACACAGTGGAAACGGCGAGATGGGTGGGCATGCAAATACTCATCAGAAAGAGGAACTGTTTGTCGAAAGAAAGACTCCAGTGATCAGTCGTGTTAAGATTTGCGGCTTTATCTATGATAATCGAAAGATGAGCTGAGTTTTACGGTCGTACCTGATTCTTTTTTGTATGTATGTGAAACAATCTTGAAATAAAGATACAAACAGCCGGGATCCGCCTGTGAGTGCACTTTTGCAAAACAAGGATTTTTATACGCACTTCGTTTGCAAAGACTTCGAAAGTTCAGGTAGGTGGAAGAACTTAACTATTTAACGTTATCGCGACGTATATTTGTGTTTTGTCAAGATGTTACACGAACATAACTTCCTGTAGAAAACTTTACTGTACGGCACAGGTAAATGTGTTCTAGTTTAAGGGGATTTACCGCCGCAGTCCATTCCAAGTGTAAACCTGACAGAAATGAACACCGTAAAGGCTACTATATTCAGTAAAGTTTTGCTGTAAATTGTAGCTGTCGTAGGGCTACACATACTTTAAATTTGTTTGTAAACTGAATCCTCATAGACGTTACGAAACGGAACTGTTTTTCGGAACTAAACCGTGTACAGGAGGTGTTTTAAAATGTGTTCACGGTTTATCAAAGCATTGGCTGAAATCAGCATTCACGCTTTCACGCATACACCATACAAATGATCAATTCCTGGCATCTGCTCTGGAACTTAAGTGACAACCACTAGAAGTTTTAGATGTGCCAGGCACCGATTGGCAAATTGATGTACGAGCTGAAACAATGTGTGACTCTGTATTAAGTGACGCTTCGTGACACTGCGGAGCATCAACTGCGTTTTGTTGGTGCCATTTTCCACAAACCATGTGGTAAACAGAATCAACGTCTTTGGGAACACTCAATTGTAAACGAAAAGGTGCAACACATAGCGAGTTTTTTCTTACATTACAGCGAATAGAAAGCACTTTGAGGATAAAATGGACACCATCAGTCTATCCTGCGGTCAGGCTGACCCCCAGAACTATACAAAGATAGTGACTTAAAAGAGGAAGCAAGCCAATAGATGCGAAGAGAAATTTCGGTTTAATTTTGAATCCGTGGAGACGTCAATCCTGAGTACAGAGGGGACATCTTTGAGACGCGTAAATAGACCTTTTCTTCAGACCTAACACTCTTGGGTTTTTCAGCTGCTTTAGGTGAATTACGTGAAAGTGAACTGGTCTACGTGAGAGATGGATTACTGGAACCAGGGCTTGGGGACTCTAAGCGAGGCCGTTTTGTGTCGACTGGCAGATATGCTGGACAATGTCCAGTGCGGATGGAGACAGCTGGCGAGTATAGTGACCGAAGAGCCCCAGTTCCGCTGCAGGTGAGACATTTGACGTCACGGAGCCAGTAACGGCGAGTTACTTTGAGGCTGGAATGTCAGGTGAAGAGTGCTGTAAGAAGAACGTTTACAGCTACTTTTCCCTCTTAGATGTTTACTTTCTATATATCAGATTTGATTTACTGTAATTTGGTTGGTCAGCTAAACGATGCGCAACTAGAAATCAAAAAGCAACTTACGTCACAGCTTCATTATTATTATTATCATTATTATTATTATTATACTCGAAAGCAATACGTCCAAAACGTGTTTACTCAGAAAGGTTGGGAAGTATGTTGTAAGTTTATGACTCAATACCACATTAATAGTTTGTAATCGTAGCCAACCAAGACACAAAGCAGTTGGCCAGTCCGTACCCAAAGCCCCTATCTTTCCCAGCATCGCACTGCATCTACAGTAAAGGAGGCGTGGCCCGTACGTATCTTTTTTCACCTCAGGGGCAGGGAAAAACATGTCGGCAACACTTTATCAAAACTTTACCACCTTTTCGCCTTTTTGGCTCAAGTCACAACAGATCGGCAGAACTGATTACCCACATCACACTCTATTTCTGCTTTCAGGTTTTCAATCGACTATACTTCAATGTTGAATTATCCCTTATTGAAGATGTGGGTTTTCTCAAATGCCAGTTGTTTTATGTTTTCAGTAGAGAAATGTAATGTGAGCTGTGAGTTTCCCTCACTTGAAATGAAAATGTTAAGCACTTATAGTTTGATTCACTGATACCGTGGCTTAAAAAAACAAAAAACAAAACAAAAAAACCCCCAATGATGTAAATGTATTGAGTTCTGGAAATGTCTGCGTTCATTTAAATGGAAGGTTTTGTTGTGTCTGTTTGCATGGTCTGCGTCTGTATGACAGCGAACGGGAGGTGACCAGCTGCTCTCTCCAGGTGTTGAGTGCGAAGGGAAGCCCCGGGCGCTACCTGCTCGCCCTCCTGGCCGATAAGTCCTGCACTCTCAGCTACCTGTCGCAGTACCTGACGAAAATGGGCCACACGGAGGCTGCAAACTACCTCACGAACACAGGTACGCAGGCGCTAGCCCTCAACGCTGCAGGTACACAGGGGTTAGCCCTCAACGCTGCAGGTTCGCAGGGATTAGCCCTCAACGCTGCAGGTACACAGGGATTAGCCCTCAACGCTGCAGGTACACAGGGGTTAGCCCTCAACGCTGCAGGTACACAGGGATTAGCCCTCAACGCTGCAGGTACACAGGGGTTAGCCCTCAACGCTGCAGGTACACAGGGGCTAGCCCTCAACGCTGCAGGTACACAGGGATTAGCCCTCAACGCTGCAGGTACGCATGGGCTAGCCCTCAACGCTGCAGGTACACAGGGATTAGCCCTCAACGCTGCAGGTACACAGGGATTAGCCCTCAGCGGTGCAGGTACACAGGGATTAGCCCTCAACGCTGCAAGTACACAGGGGTTAGCCCTCAGCGCTGCAGGTACACAGGGGCTAGCCCTCAACACTGCAGGTACGCAATGTTTGGCCCATTGTTTGGCTGGGGTCTGGCAGACTCCAGTGACTTGCTTCTTTCTGCGTCTCACAGCTGATTGGCAGTGGTCGTAACCAACCAGCACACAACAGTGGAAAGGCACACAGCTGAAATCAAACTCACTGGCCTCTGTTTGTGAATGCACCAATGCAAAACTGACAGCTGTTATCACCCCTCCCACCAAAGACACACACACAGTCTCACACACACACACACACACACACACACACACACAACAGCAATGTGCACCAGAAGTTGAAAAATAGAGCAAATGCAGTGACTGGCAAAGCGAGACCAATTTTCAACACCTCAGACCGCGTGTCGCCATAGTAACATTTACAGCACAAGCCCTCAAAAAACAAAACAAAAAAAAGAAACGGTCTCTGTCAGCTGAGTCATGTAGTCTTTACATTTGAACAGATACAGCAAAATGGTATAGTTTGTATGACGGACTATTTTGTTTTCGAGAACGCCTCTCACAGAAAATAACCCTTTGGCATGTCTTCCTCTTGGCAAGCTGAGTGCTACGGTTCCTTTGAGAACAAGAACGTACAGGTGCAGAGAGTCAGAACCAAAGCCTAAAAGAGAACAGAGCTTGTTTTTGTCTCCTCCTCCCAGGCCTATGGTTTTATTGAACTGATGCAGGTTGACTGGTTCAGTGAAACGGGGCAGATACAGTCCGCTGCAGACAAAAGGGTCAGATATGATTAAAGACCTGCTACAAATACGTGACGTGTCTGTTGGATTTAAGGCAGAGTCCTGAGCACACACTCACACACAATGCAAACACACCCCGTTTCGTATTAAACTCATCACCAGTTTGACTGAGTGTTTGTGCAGCGTTGCCCTGGGATTTAAGGTTATATACCTTTGTCTTTATGTTGTGTTAATAAATTACATATGTGAATTTTTGTTGTCTTGCCGTTGTGTTCTGTGTTTGTGCTTAGACAAAGTGTTGCCATTTGTGTGTGTGTGTCCGTGTGTTTATGAAGAGATGAGGTTTGTGTTTCCTTGCAGTGAGGTCGATGACCGAGCAGATTGTGATCACAGAGCAGCCCCAGCCTGAGAGGGTACAGGAGGGGCAGACACTTACGCTGACCTGTAAGGCTACTGGTCCTCCTGGTCTGGAGTACCAGTGGTTCAAAGGCAAAGATGAGGTGAGTCAATACAGAGTCAGTGCACTCAACACAGTCAATACAAAATCAGTGTGTTCAACATAGTTCGTCGAATCAACACACTCAACGCCGTCAGTACAGAATCAACACAGAGTCAATACTCGCAACACAGTCGTCAAAGAGGTGAGGTTTACACTGTTTGGTTATTACATGGTTATATAGCATTATGTACGATTTTATTATGTATCATGTTGTGTGTTAAATAGTGTATTATATTGCGTGGATATCGCATGGCGACATAGCATTGTGTTCTGTTGTAGTGTATGTAATGTGCCGTGTGTTGAGTAATATGCCGTGTGTTGAGTAGTGTATTGTGTGTTGAGTAGATGTGGAGTGTTGAGTAGTGTGTTGTGTGTTGAGTAATGTGCTGTGTGTTGAGTAGTATGCTGTGTGTTAAATAGAGTGTTGAGTAATGTGCATTGAAAGTGTGTTGAGTAGTGTATTGTGTGTTGAGTAGATGTGGGGTGTTGAGTAGTGTGTTGTGTGTTGAGGGGGTGCAGGTTGTTGTATGATGTGCTGTGTGTTGAGTAATGTCTTGTGTGTTGAGTAGTGTGTTGTGTGTTGAGTAGTGTGTTGTGTGCTGAGTAATGTGTTATGTGTTGAGTAGTGTGTGGGGTGTTGAATAGATGTGGGTTGTTGTATAATGTGCTGTGTATTGACTAATGTGCTGTGTGTTGAGTAATGTGTTGTGTATTGAATAAAGTGCTGTGTATTGAATAATGTGTTGTGTGTTGAGTAGTGTGTTGTGTGTTGAGTAATGTGTTATGTGTCGTCTAGGTGCAGGGAGGCAACAGATGCGAGCTGGTTCTGAGTTCTGTCGGTTCAGCCCACGCGGGCCATTACATCTGCAGAATGAACTGTGGAGAGACATGTGTGTTCTCTCAGTGGGCCAAAGTCAGTGTGGTCTCATCTGACAGAGATAGCACAGGTAAGGCAAAATCCCTCCTCCTCCAACAGTGATCTGATGGAGAGCTGAGGGTTTTGTTTCTCTCATTTATTACTGGTTTTGGTTTGTTATCCAACAGTGCTGTAACTATTTCCTGCTCTTAAACATGAAAAAAACATTCCGTATGTACAACAGGTTAAGCGCCCTGGTATTTTTAGAATCTATCTGCCTGTCCGTACCCCCAATCTCTCTTTCTCTCTCTCTCCGTGTGTCTCTCTGTCTCTCTGCCTGTCTGTGTGGTATTTGCCTGTCTCATTGCTGAGCATTGTGTTGCAGGTTTTGCTCCCTCTTTGGTGAGTGGGTTGCGTATCATCCATCAGCCCCGGAGTCAGACTGTATCAGAGGGAGAAACTCTTTATCTAGAATGTTCTGCTGAGGCAAATCCACCACCGCAGTATCAGTGGTTTCACAACCAGGAGCCAATCAAAATGGCCAATAAAGCTTTCCTCAAGGTACTTTACTCAGCTGGTCCAATCAGCTCCCACTTCAGTATCCTCACATATACTATCCACTATTTACTAATAGCATAATATGTATACATTTTCAGGTTTAAGTTATTTAAGTATAAATTAAATAGGTATTATCATTGAATTAAGCATAAATTGTTTATTATTTAGTTAGTTTAACATGTAAATTGTTGCTCTTTCAGGAAAAAAAGAATGTAAAGTTTCAGAATCTTTGGGATTCATGTGGATTCTTGGTTCGGTCAGATGTGTGTGTGTGTGTGTGTTTAGCCTGTGTTATCTGTGTGATTGACAGGTGCCGTGTGTCAACACAGCAGACCGAGGAAGCTACAGATGTCGGGTTTACAATCTCTACCACGAGGAATGGAGCGACGAGGTCCACGTCAACATCGGTAGGAAGGAAACAGAGAATCAAGAGAGAGCGCTTTGGTCTGTTGTTTCGTCCGCAGGCTAGTTCCCCTAAAGGCAGACCTGCTTTTTAGAGAGTGCCCATTGAGAAGGCCTGTGGGCTTTGTGACTGAGTGGGATTGGATGGGGATGACGAGAGAAGAATATAAATGAAAGAGAGACATTTTGGTTTCACTTCTCCTGCAGCTTATGGCAACTTCCTCTCGCGTTTTAAACACACAGCGTAAGGTGTGAATTAACCCTTTGTCTTCCAGGACCCAGCTCCTTCTTAGAGTGTGACTGTTCTTGGAGGCCGGAGGAATCAGGTAAATGGAACTGTTTTTTTTTTTTTGACCGTTTAACTTTCAAACGCGGTTCCACAGGGTTCAGCCAGCGCATTTAAGGCTCTTTCACACCTCCAATGGGAAAAACAAAAATATGCACGCTCCACAAGGCCTGTGGTTCAAACCGAAGTTAAAACACAGACCGGTCTTCACGGACAGACACGGCTGAAGTCTGAATCATCAGCATCTTTCCCAGGTATCTGTGAAATCTCACCCTTTTTTCCCTACCTCTGTAGGTTCTGCTCTCTCCACGGATCCTTCCGGTCTTTCAAGGCAGATGACTTGCTTCTATGGTATGTCTGTGTGATTGCACCTTCATTTCAGAAATTCCCCTTAAGGATTACGTCACTGAAATTCCAGATCTATGAAATTTTCCCACGTACTACTAATTCAATAGATTAACTCACACAATACAGTTTCCAAAAGAAGCAAAAAAAACCCCCCCGATTTAAAAAGATGAGTCATTGCCTTAGAACTTCCATTCTCTTTCCTTAGAAAATTATTTGTAACGTCATCTTATGGTGAGTCTAGTGTTGGCTTGTTTAAAACATGGCAGTTCCTGACTTTGCCTGAGCATTTTGGGTCAGTGTGTTTTGTGTTTCAATAAGATTCATTAGCCCATAAAGTTCTGCTTAGCTCTCAACTGATGCGAATGCAGATGAATAGCAGTGTCAAGTCAGGCAAATTCAGATCAATAAAAAAAAAAAAAAAAAAAGTTGCAGCTACGCTATTTAAAACCACCTGTACTGATTGGCTGTGTTGTTGGTCCATGGAACATTTGTAAAACAAAACAAAACAAAACAAAAAAAACAGAGAATCCCTTGAACTAATCCATTTAAAACTAACCATGGCACGTAATCTTCATGACGCGTGCCACTCTCTCTCTCTCTCTCTCTCTCTCTCTCTCACTCTGCCTCTCTCTCTCTCTGTGTTTTTCTCTGTCCATCTCTCTCTCTCTCTCTCTCTCTCTCTCTCTCTCTCTCTCCCTCTCTCTCTCTCTGTCTTTCTCTGTCCATCTCTCTCGCTCTCTCTCTCTGCCTCTCTCTCTCTCTCTCTCTCTGTCTTTCTCTGTCCCTCTCTCTCTCTCTCTCTCTCTCTCTTTCTGTGTCTTTCTCTGTCTCTCTCTCTCTCTGCCTCTCTCTCTCTCTCTGAATATGAGGCCATCTGTACCGGTCTCAGAGCTACATGCAAACTATACTTTATTAATGTCTGAGGCATTGTCAATATTTGACAATGACAATCACAGCTTCATAAATCAGATCTCAGACTGCTGTAACCCGTGTCTGCGTTGCCTCTGCAGCGACGGACAAGGTGGCCCTGCTCCTGGGAAACATGAACTACCAGCATCATCGCCAGCTTCGTGCTCCCATGGCTGACGTCCACGAGCTGACCAACCTTCTGAGACAGTTGGACTTTAAGGTCGTCTCTCTCCTCGACCTGAACCGCCAGGAGATGCACAGCGCCGTGACTGAGTTTCTGCTGCTGCTGGACCGTGGGGTTTACGGTCAGTCTGCGGCCGGGCCGGGACGGGTCAGGTTTCGACGATCCGTTCTCGGAGTCCGTGTTCCTTTAGGTTTTCGTGCAGGTCTTTCAGAGACACATACATGCCTCCACAAACAGAGTGGTAACAGCTGGAGTGCACAGTTAGATCTGTGGTGTTAAGAGTAAGCACACCGTAGCTTTACATCTAGCCAATCACCATCCAGTGATGCCAGTGAACATTTTATAGTGTACTTTAGTTGGCTGAATTACCTTATCCTACTCTCAAACAGACCTGTAAATGTATGGATATCCTATAGTTCTACGCTTTTCTGTGGTCTCCCCCCAAACATCAAATCCATTTTTACTCATTTTGAGGTAGAAAGATGAAATGGTTGTGTGTGTATGTGTGTGTGTGTGTGTGTGTGTGTGTGTGTGTGTGTGTGTGTGTGTGTGTGTGTGTGTGTTGTGTGTTTCTCAGGTCTGCTTTACTTCGCCGGTCACGGGTACGAGAACTACGGGAACAGTTTCATGGTTCCGATCGACGCTCCGGCGTCCTACACGTCGGAACACTGTCTGTGGGTTCAAGACATTCTCCAGCGCATGCAGGAACGACAGACCGGACTCAACGTGTTTCTCCTGGACATGTGTCGCAAACGGTACACACACACACACAGCCCGTTCACACTGCGTGGCATTTCACTGTTACACTGTTGGAACGCTGGGGGGGTTGTGTCATAGTGCATAGACCTGACCGTAGATCACACACAGACCCTAGAACTTCCATGCCTTGCTCCTGGATACGTTCTAATCTGTGCATTTTCACTGGCTGTCAGAAACAGATTCACTCCAGTCTTTATACTGACACATACGGCTGTTAGAAACAGATTCACTCCAGTCTTTATACTGACACATACGGCTGTCAGAAACAGATTCACTCCAGTCTTTATACTGACACATACGGCTGTCGGAAACAGATTCACTCCAGTCTTTATACTGACACATACGGCTGTCAGAAACAGATTCACTCCAGTCTTTCAACTGACACATATGTAACACTGTGTATGTGGAAACAGGAACATAGAGGTCACGAATGCATTCAGTGGTTTATTGAAGGGAAGTCTTTTATTTAAATTACTGATTCTTTTTTTTATAAACACGAGGCAGAGACAAATAGACTTACATGTTCTGGGGAAGTGTAGTAGATTAGGTTTTTTTCTGCAGTAGTTTGGCTTAGTTAGGCAGTAAGTTAGTGGGCTGGTTTGTTCATTAGGTCATTAGGACCTAATGTGGATTTTGTTGTAATGACTCAGTTCGCCACATGTATGGTGAGGATGCCATTAAAAACTGTTAAAATGAGTGTGTCTGGTATATGACAAGTTACTAGAAAAAGTATGAGTCTTTTAAAAAAAAAATAAAATCAGCCAGGTTCCGTCTAATCTCATTTACGTCTGAGCTGATTATGAAGCGAGAGCTTGTGTCTCTCCTAACCTTCCAGTGCCAGGGCTGTTTATTACTGTGGCCAGCCTCTTTCAGTCCCTGCCAACCGAAGCCTTACCCAGATCTCGGTTTGTGTTTCAGGAACCCCAACGATGATGTCATACCACAGCCCGGCCCTCTGAGAGTGACGGCCAACATCGTGTTTGGTTACGCCACGTGAGTTTCGTTTCGCCAGTCAAACGTCTGTAAAGAGTGGGAGATGGATCAGTTCTGTGGAGAGATATTACAGAATACTCGTATAGGAACTCTAACACACGCGCCCATCCCGTCTGAAACATCTCCTGCACCAGCTCAAGTGTTTTCACAGGATCAGACCCGATTAGGCAACGTCAGTTTGGAGGGAAAGAAACAGAGAGGAGTTCACAATGCAACAAAACAGGGCCCTACCTTTGTAGCTTTGATTAAGACCGGTAATGTTATTTGAAGGTTACATTTTTTTCGGTATCCAAGGACTGGTGGAAGTCAGCAAGCGGGCAATTGCTGACTTCTACTAGTCCTTGGGCACCGAAAAAAATGTACTTTTATTTTAATATCTCTTAAATTTGATATGTTTTACCGACTCAACTTTAGGCTGCATGATGGTATGCATGAAATGTTACATAAACGTTACATAAATCTTCGTCTTCGTCTTCCTCTTCCTCTGTGCGTGATTATTACCTAGAGTTTATATCTGATATAGCTGCAGTGCTGACCAGAGTGAATTAAAGGAGTCAAAGTGCGTTGCGAAGGCCCTGACCCACCTGCCTGCTCTCGTACAGGTGTGTGGATGCTGAGGCATATGAGGTCAACGAGGACGACCTGTCCAACGGGATCTTCATCAGCTTCCTCAAACGGAGACTTCTGGAAGATGAGAAAGTGACAGTGATGCTGGACAGAGTGGCTGAAGGTTCGAGGCGTCTCTCACCACACAGTATTTCCAACATGTCCCAGGGCAATTTCAGTTGTGATTGAGAAAGTGCGAAGCTCTTGCTCTCTCTCTTTCTCTCTCTCTTTCTCTCTCTCTCTCTTGCTCTCTCTCTCTCTCTCTCTCTCTCTCTCGCTCTCTCTCTTTCTCTCTCTCTCTCTCTCTCTCTCTCTCTCTCGCTCTCTCTCTCTCTCTCTCTCTCTCTCTCTCTCTCTCTCTTTCTCTGTTTCATTCTGGTTTTTCGTGTTTGTCAATTTTTTATTTTCATTCAATACCTGTTAGCATAGGGTGTTTTTTTTTAGGCTTTTTCAGCGTGATTTCCTGTCCAACTTCCTGCAGTGCCGTTAGTGTGAACATGTAGAAATGTGTTTCGGCTACTTCTAGTCAAAAGTGGAGAGAGTTTATCTGTTCTACATTTCCTGTAAAAAATTTTTTTTGTATTCGGCTTTGAGGATTTGATGGGTATGAAATGTATGACTGTCTTACATGTGGCTTTCTCCGGGGCTTAAAAGCACTCACTCTTGCAGAAAGAGCTACTCCAGAGGGCTGCAGCCTGGCCAAAATAATGAGAGATTCTTCATAATTTTTTTATACATAAAACCATACCCTTTGCACAAACACAGGACTACAACTTCAAATGTTTTTTAAACAGTATTGCGATATGTAAGATTTTGGAGAGACCATGAGAGAATCACAAGTAAAGCCGTGTCCCCACTCCTGCCCGAAATCACTCTGTCCCCATGTCCCTCTCTCGCTGTCCCCATGTCCCTTTTCTCACTGTCCCCATGTCCCTTTTCTCACTGTCCCCATGTCCCTCTCTCACTGTCCCCACATCCCTCTCTATCTGTCCACACGTCTCTCTCTCACTGTCCCCATGTCCCTCTCTCACTGTCCCCATGTCCCTTCTCTCACTGTCCCCACGTCCCTCTCTCACTGTCCCCACGTCTCTCTCTCACTGTCCCCACGTCTCTCTCTCACTGTCCCCATGTCCCTCTCTCACTGTCCCCATGTCCCTTCTCTCACTGTCCCCATGTCCCTTTTCTCACTGTCCCCATGTCCCTCTCTCACTGTCCCCATGTCCCTCTCTCACTGTCCCCATGTCCCTTTTCTCTCTGTCCCCATGTCCCTTTTCTCACTGTCCCCACATCCCTCTCTCACTGTCCCCACGTCTCTCTCTCACTGTCCCCACGTCTCTCTCTCACTGTCCCCATGTCCCTCTCTCACTGTCCCCATGTCCCTTCTCTCACTGTCCCCATGTCCCTTTTCTCACTGTCCCCATGTCCCTCTCTCACTGTCCCCATGTCCCTCTCTCACTGTCCCCACGTCTCTCTCTCACTGTCCCCACGTCTCTCTCTCACTGTCCCCATGTCCCTCTCTCACTGACCCCATGTCCCTTCTCTCACTGTCCCCATGTCCCTTTTCTCACTGTCCCCATGTCCCTCTCTCACTGTCCCCATGTCCCTCTCTCACTGTCCCCATGTCCCTTTTCTCTCTGTCCCCATGTCCCTTTTCTCACTGTCCCCATGTCCCTTTTCTCACTGTCCCCACGTCCCTTTTCTCACTGTCCCCATGTCCCTTTTCTCACTGTCCCCATGTCCCTCTCTCACTGTCCCCACATCCCTCTCTATCTGTCCACACGTCCCTTTTCTCTCTGTCCCCATGTCCCTTTTCTCACTGTCCCCATGTCCCTTTTCTCACTGTCCCCACGTCCCTCTCTCACTGTCCCCACGTCCCTCTCTCACTGTCCCCATGTCCCTTTTCTCTCTGTCCCCATGTCCCTTTTCTCACTGTCCCCATGTCCCTTTTCTCACTGTCCCCACGTCCCTTTTCTCACTGTCCCCATGTCCCTTTTCTCACTGTCCCCACGTCCCTCTCTCACTGTCCCCACGTCCCTCTCTCACTGTCCCCATGTCCCTCTCTCACTGTCCCCACGTCCCTCTCTCACTGTCCCCATGTCCCTTTTCTCACTGTCCCCATGTCCCTTTTCTCACTGTCCCCACGTCCCTTTTCTCACTGTCCCCATGTCCCTTTTCTCACTGTCCCCATGTCCCTTTTCTCACTGTCCCCACATCCCTCTCTCACTGTCCACACATCCCTTTTCTCTCTGAATGAAAATAGTAAGTGACAGCAGCAGTGTAAGAACTGACCTGATTATAGATGTCGAAAAAAAGAAATGGCACACATAAAGAGAGAGAGAGAGAGAGGGAAAGAGAGAGAGAGAGTAAACAGTTTACCTGTGCATATAATGTAACAGTGGACCTGTATATATCTCATATGTATAATGACAGCAGCTAACACTGCTGACCTCACCGCTCTCTTATTTCCTGTTTCCTGTTGGTTGTTCTGTATGTACAGTTGTATATATGTTTCTGACTTGTTTTGGTGCAGATATGGGTCGTTGTGAGATTACGCGTGGGCGACAGGCCTTGGAGCTCCGCAGTAATCTGTCCGAGCGTCGCGCTTTGACCGACCGTATCCAGGCTCCTGACTGCTCCGTCACGGCAACTACACGCAATTTACAGTGGGCCATCGCTCACGGTGAGCCTGCCGCGTTGAACCTCACTTAGACACAAAATCTTCATTTCCTATATGACCATAATCCTACCTTTTAAAACTCTAAATACTAGCTGACAAGCGGTATGCAGTATTTGTCTTGATTTATTGCACTGTTACATAAGGAGGTGTGTGGGGACTGCAGTGAAATGTTAAGGTCCAGTTCAGTTTGTGCTACACGGCTCTGGATTGCTCTCCAGTGTAACCTTCTGTTGGGAAGTTAGTATGTTTTGTGCCTGAAACACCTCATGCCCAGCAAAACAAATATCAAACGGTTGTTATGGCAACACGTAGTAACCGCTTACTTCAGCTTCATGGCTCTGTGGTGTCACCATTAAAATGTAAGAGATTAATTATCTGTTAATCAGAGAAGACCAGCTGTGGACTCCTGTATTTCTATTCCAAACACAGCTCTCAGACAGTATCTATGTGATTGGTTCTGCTGATGCCGTGGATAAGATGTCAGTCCAGTGAAAGACATTGGACTGTACGGTGTTGTGACAAGTGAAAAAGAGTCTGTGATTTTTGTGTTGTGTGACGGTGTGACGTAGTTTGGCAGTGCTCCCTGTCTGTATATGTGATTTGTGATTTTTGTGTTGTGTGACGGTGTGACGTGGTTTGGCAGTGCTCCTTGTCTGTATATGTGATTTGTGATTTTTGTGTTGTGTGACGTAATTTGGCAGTGCTCCCTGTCTGTATCTGTGATCTGTGATTTTTGTGTTGTGTGACGGTGTGACGTGGTTTGGCAGTGCTCCTTGTCTGTATATGTGATTTGTGATTTTTGTGTTGTGTGACGTAATTTGGCAGTGCTCCCTGTCTGTATATGTGATTTGTGATTTTTGTGTTGTGTGACGGTGTGACGTGGTGTGGCAGTGCTCCCTGTCTGTATATGTGATTTGTGATTTTTGTGTTGTGTGACGTGGTTTGGCAGTGCTCCCTGTCTGTATATGTGATCTGTGATTTTTGTGTTGTGTGACGGTGTGACGTAATTTGGCAGTGCTCCCTGTCTGTATCTGTGATCTGTGATTTTTGTGTTGTGTGACGGTGTGACGTGGTTTGGCAGTGCTCCCTGTCTGTATATGTGATTTGTGATTTTTGTGTTGTGTGACGTGGTTTGGCAGTGCTCCCTGTCTGTATATGTGATTTGTGATTTTTGTGTTGTGTGACGTGGTTTGGCAGTGCTCCCTGTCTGTATATGTGATTTGTGATTTTTGTGTTGTGTGACGGTGTGACGTGGTTTGGCAGTGCTCCCTGTCTGTATATGTGATTTGTGATTTTTGTGTTGTGTGACGTGGTTTGGCAGTGATCCCCGACAGCCAGTGTCTGAAGTTTGACTGCGGCGTGAAAGTCCAGCTCGGATTCGCTGCCGAGTTTTCCAACATCATGATCATCTACACGAGAATTTTAGAGACGCCCAAAGACATCGTGTCCTGTTCTGCCCAACTCTCTAACTTCTCTGAGGTGGGTTACTGGGCCATCGAAAATATTTTAATTGCAGATGCTTCATTAAATATTACTGATAAGCATTCACCATGACTTTGTTCAGTCATGAAGTATGGCACATGTAAGAGTTTCACTAAACCACAGGGTTAAACCTCAGGAAGGAAGTGTAGTTTTGTGTTGTGTGCGGCCTGCACTCATTCAACATTCTCATTAAATCAACCGTCAGTTCTTCTGATCACACGCTCTATGCCATTGTCAGCAAAAATCAAGATTAAAAAACAGGGATATTTATGGGGGGGTACCTGCCATGTTGGGATCTTGTTTCAAGCCTCTCCTTGGACGCTACCTGTTAGAAAATATTTTTTTGAACTTCAGATTAACTTCTTGTTAAATTTCTCTACTGGTCCAGGGTCCAGAGGTGGATCTGAAACTGACCAATCAGGAGAGCCTGAGGGATGCTGGCAGTTTGCTCTTGACGATGGATAACCTGCTGACCCCAGAGGTTCCTCGGCTTTTTACACGACTCTGTGCCCTTCAGCGGCTGAAGGTGACCACAGAAGCTTTCTACGATTAAATCAACATTTGTATCTAATCATGTTATTCAGCATACAGTATGATTAGATTGAGAGTAAACTACCAACAACACTGACACCACCACCAACATGAGTAATAGTAATAATTAATGCAGCAGCAACAACAACAACAACAACAACAATAATAATAGCCTAGTAATAATAGTGATGGTAAGAATAATAAATCACACGTATTCATGCTTTGTGAAGATTAAAGATTAAATTAAAATAAGATTAAATCTGCTCTTGTACTTTGGAGATTCTGTATTTTGAATCCCATTGTCCCCCTAATTCTCTGCAATAATTTTGTACTTTTCGCATCGGCAGACGGACCTGTCGTTCACCGTGTGTCTGCAGTATCGTTATTCCAACCTGGACGAGGAGATCCAGGAGAGACGGACGGTGTCGGTCGGAAAACCGCTCGTGTCTAAACTGAACCTCCACGAGCCTCGGCTTCCGCGCTCTTTTTCCGCATCTTCCTCCTCCGACCTCCACACCTTCAGCATTCCGGAGTCTTCCTCCTTCTGCGATGACCTTGTGGGAAACTTCATGGCTTGTGAGGTCTCGTCCGCTGGGTCTGCGTCCACCTCGTGGTCCTATTACTCCCAGTCGGGAGAGTTATCTGCTCCCTCCAGCTCCAGGAGAGAGAACTTGCCGGAAGAAAATGAAAGTCCGGAATACCTGGCCCCAGACGTGTCTCAGCCGCCCGTGGCTTCCAAAAGTCTGCCCCACTACAGCGTGGACGAACTCGATTTAAAATTCAGCAACATGCCGAACTTTCATTCCTTCTAATATCACACACACACACGCACAAACCCTCCCTCTCTTTCTCTCACACTCTCTCCCTTACTGTGTGCATTGTACTTTACAAATTGTTCTCACTAAGTTTGCGTAAGAATATTTATAGCGTACGAATATGAAGTCCTTTGTCAAACCACTGGAGAGTGTGTTGCCTCCTGCACTGTATTAAACTTTTTGGCCGTGGAAAGATACGTTTGCCTGACTTATTAAAGAATGATATAGCCTACATTGAACTCTCTGTCATTGTGGAAACTGCCATTCGTTAATTCCAAATATCACCTGTTATTTTAGGGAACGCAAAAATGAAACTGGTTTGCATTACACTGGCAAATTTAGAAAGCATTTACTGTGCAGCCTACATCATTTTTAATCCCAACATGTGACCAGTGTTACCACTGTGTAATTCTGGTGCATAACGATATTGTGCTTTTTTTGCAATTCAACACGTGTGATACAAATGACTGATAGAAACGAGTATCAAAGAAAAAATGTTATACAATCAGAATATTTGCTTTCCACTACGCCCGTTTTAGCAACTTGTTCATAAATTAGTTAACCAATACAGGATACTTTTTGTGAAACGCAACATTATGCTTTCAGCCGGATCAGAGATTTATTTGCTGTCTGAAATGAAGAGTTTTCTGTATGTGACAGCTCAGCGCCGCAAACGTGCGTGAGGCGCTCGAAGGCCGGCGCATGCGCTGTGGTCAGTTTCAGATGCGCAATGTATTTTAGTTTGGACCGCCATTTTGTAACGTGCTAGCTTGGTCGGTATCGTGGTGGGACGGAGAACCTGCATTTGCCGACCGGTGCGGATAAATCGGCGTCACCGTTTCATAGTTAGAATTTTCCGAAAACGTGAACATGTCCGAGAACTCTTCGACGGCAGATTCGGGGGCCTTTGAGATGTCCGAGAGCGCCGGAGTCCGAAAGCTGTCGGAGCTAAGAGTCATTGATCTGAAGGCCGAACTTAAAAGACGAAGCCTGGATGTTAGTGGCAATAAGAGCATGTTGTCAGAGAGGCTGAAAAAGGTAAGATACCTGTTAGGAACGTGCAAAACACGTGCGCACTTTGCATAAACTTTGCATAAACAACAAGAAAAATTCTAGAAAGCAGAACTCCTAGGAATTAGCTAATTGAGCTATGACTCTTGTAGCACCAAATGCATAGGAATAGACAGCCAGGCTACTGCTAGCGCTCGCTGATACTCAGCTACTCGTGCATGTTTACATACACGATCTGTTGGTCATTGAGGTTTGTGACATGTTATGCATCATTTAGCTCTGCTGTTAGTTGATAAAAGCAATAGTGGATGACTATGAATTCACACTAACGCCCTTGCGTATCATCCAGTTGACGAGGAAGGAGGCTAGCGACAAGTCCGTTGTGCTGTTACTGCAATTAGATGATTTTATCGCTTTGCATTGTAAACAGATTTTACCGGTAGCGTTGCAAAAAACTTGTTCGTGTTAATGGAAACTGGCATGCCTTTGCTGTTTTTGCATGTATGTTTAAAATTAATAGAAGACATGTCTATCGATTTCGTTCCCTTTTTTCGTGTTTTGAATGTTATGTAACAGCGGTTCGGTTCATTCACACGCGGAAGATTTCACGCGACGTTGTTGGTTTCACTTTCAGGCTATTGAAGAGGAAGGTGGGAATCCAGACGAAATTGTTGTTCAGCTAGAAATAATGCCCAAGAAAACGCCCAAACGGACCCCCAAAGGTAAGATTTCGAAGATAACTGCTAGTTTTCGAAGATAACTGCAACTATTTGCTCTTGCTCCCGCAACACCGTCATATCGTTCTGTTCATAGGGAAGCGTCGGGAAAACGACGAGCCTGAAGACTGCACGATAGAAGAGGATTCTGGAGACGGACAGGTGAGCTCATTAACAACGTCGCCTGGGTTTAGGGACACACAGACTGTGTTGGTGCATGACAACAACCTTATGGACATGTGGAATATGGTGTACCTGAGTAATGTACAGCTTTTTTAGCTTACCCTGGTAGGTCATGCCCTCTGGAACAGCCATGGGGCTCAGTGTGTTGTTCACAAACAGTATGGCGTGTGGCTGTACAAGTGCTGTATCTTAACAAGCCACACTCCATTTTATAGTCCAGTTCTCAGCTGTAAACTACTGTTATCACCACCCCATAAACACTTTTATTTTAAGAAACATGTCCCTCAGAAAGGCTACTACGCGGTGTTTCGTTAATGTCTGGTTTCCAATGGCGCTGATTTTGAGACTCTGTGCCGTCGTTATTTTGGCTCAGGATGATGGAGACGGGAACGTGGAGAGTCTTCAGGACATGGATATGATGGACATGAACGTCCTGGACGAGGCTGACATGGACAACGGCATGCCGGCCGAGTGTGAGGAATACGACGCCGAGGACGTCCTGGACTCCATGTCTAACGAGGAGAATGCCGAGAGGACGAAAGACGACACCGTCTCCGACCACGATGACACCGCGGAGGACAACTCCAACTCCGCTTTCGAATCGACAAACAAAAACAGGGAGGACGAGGTCGGTTTGGTTAGGGCTGAGACTGATAGAGTAACAGGGAGGACAGTTCGATTTTATTTATTTGTTTACTCTGTTTTTTGTAAGAGTGTGTATTGTTTTCTGATGTAGTGAGCCTTTACATTAATATCTATGTTTTTACATGCATCTCAATAGTTTTTGTTTGTTTGTTTGTTTCTGATCATAGGAGATGTTGGACGAGAAACAGTTTTATATGGATGAAAACAGTGGACTTGGAAACCAAATGCTGAAAGAGGTAGGCCTGTCTCCCGTCGGAAAACCGTGGTGATGTGGAAGGGGTTTTAAGATTCTGATGTTCATTTGCCAGTTGTAACACTCTGCTTTCGTAAGAGTGTGTATTATTTTCTGATGTAGTAAGCCTTTCTGTTGATATCTGTGGGCCTCATTCACCAACTGCTCTTAAGAAGAAATTTGTTCTTAAAACCCACGTGCGCAGTTCTCTGACATCCACCAGTGTTTTCTTATTTGGGATTTGTTCTTAGGTAAGAACAGAATCTACGCACACTCAAGAGCACACTTACACACATTTGAGTGCTGACATGTTCATGCAAAATAATTGTTTATTGCATTTTCTTCCATTCTACAGCTGTATAATATTTTAGGAGTTAAATTGCAATAATATTTGTATCATTGAAGACTTTTTCTTAGGACCTTTCTCAAGAACAAATTTAAGAAAAAGGAATGTATTGGTGAATGAGGCCCTGTTTTTTTTTTTTTTTTTTACATACATATATATATATAGTTTTTGTTTGTTTGATTGATTGTTTGTTTCTGATCATAGGAGATGTTGGATGAGAAACAGTTTTATATGGATGAAAACAGTGGGCTTGGGAACCAGACGCTGAAGGAGGTAGGCCTGTCTCCTGTCTGAACACCACGGTGATGTGGAACGGGTTTTAAGATTCTGTTTGATTCTGGAGTTCATTTGCCAATTGTAGCCACTGGACTGGAATTCTTATTCAAGCATTTTCTCTCAGTCCGCAGTCCCCTTAATATACAACACACAGAACAACATGACATTACACTTCAATTAGGAGAGAAATATAATGTAGAGTATATTATACTACTCACTGTGCAGCAGAGGAGAATATCTACAGTCTGGTGAACAGATGCACGAGGCAGTGGTGATCTGTAGTATGGTGATGTGGGGGTGTACGAGTAGTGAGTCAGTGCTCGCGTGGGTTTATTTTAGTGTTCGGCCTTT